>NC_091747.1:69816529-70034029 GCF_043380555.1 Nothobranchius furzeri
TGAGAGACAGAGGTGCATCAGTGTTCGTTTACTTTCATCTCTGCGTCAGAGTAGGCTTGTCCACCGCAAGTCCAGCGGCTCCTCCGTCAGCTACATAGGCCACACTCCGATCACTACGATGGCTATGAGAAGCAGGATGATCACCACCAGCATCCCTGGGGAGGGGAGGGGGGAAGTGTGTCAGAATGTGTCAGTAAAACTTTAGCCATGAGATGATTGGATAACGAGACCAACCAAACCTGCAGGACACAAGCTCATCTAGGGAAATAAGTGATGCTAACAAAATAAAACATGATAATAAAGACCCACCAGATCCTTAGATGTTTGGAGTTTGCTTAATTTTATTACATTTACCAGACGTGTGGACTCGAGTCACATGAGTTGGACTCGAGTCAGACTCGAATCAGTATTTTAATGACTTGACTTGACTTGATATAATATATAGAGACTTGGGCTCAACTCGGGCTTGAACGCCAATGACTTGCAACTTGAATCGACTTGCATCTGATGACTTGATGATGACTTGAGCATATTTGATATTTTATAATAATAATAATAATACATTTTATTTAAAAGCGCCTTTCAGGACACCCAAGGTCACTTTACACAAAACATGTAATAAAATACAATAAAACAATAATAAAACCCAAAGAAGAAAAAACAAAGAGAGAAACAGTTCAATAAAATCAGAGGTTGTAGGCAAATTTAAACATGTGTGTTTTGAGTTTTGATTTGAAAAGGGTAAAACTGTCAATGTTCCTGATGTCTGGGGGAAGTGAGTTCCAGAGACGAGGAGCAGAGCGGCTGAAAGCTCTGCTCCCCATGGTAGCGAGACGGGCAGAAGGAACCGCAAGATGGATGGAAGAAGAAGATCTGAGTGAACGGGATGGGGTGTTAATACTTATAAGGTCTGAGATATATGGAGGAGAGAGGTTGTGGATTGCTTTGAAGGTATGGAGGAGAATTTTGAAGATGGACCTGAATTTAACTGGGAGCCAGTGAAGCTGCTGGAGAACCGGGGTGATGTGGTGAAAGGAAGGGGTCCTGGTGATAATACGGGCTGCTGAATTCTGGACCAGTTGCAGTTTATGAAGGAGTTTGTTGGGGAGACCATAAAGAAGTGAATTGCAATAGTCGATAATAATAATAATAATAGTGCTAATATTTTAGCACAAAAGTGACACGACACGGACAAAAATCCTGAATCATTCTTGGATCTGGGTTTGATCTACTGCTAAACGCAGCAGCACTTTGTTTATAACCAGTTCCAGTTGCACTTCCTGCTTGTTTGAGCAAACAAACGAAGCTTTAAGAAGATTTATTTCTGGAATTTGTTCATTATTGTCATTAAATTGAAGTTGGACAGATGACTTGATTATGACTTGAAAAGAACTTGGACTTGACTTGGACTTCCACATCATTGACTTTGGACTCAACTTGGACTTGGTTGTCTTTGACTTGGGCTTGACTCGAGACTTGACTGGAAATACTTGTGACTTGCAAAGCAGTGACTTGTTCACACCTCTGACATTTACTTACAGTTATCATTTGTGGCAAACCTTCAGAACGAAAACTTTGAAATAGTCGAGAACACTGAGTAAAAGCCGTTTCCCACGGTGAGGTCCTCAGCCTCACCGCTCGCCTTTAAAGGTTCAGAGTTCAGAGGCTTTATTTGACTGCCAGTCTTCTGTTGATAACAGTGAAACAATCTGCACGTGTTCGATGGCCACGGCGCTGATAGGCATGTGTTTCTGATTCTGCTGTTAGAGGATAATCATCGTGTTTCACTGATATTATGGCAGCGGACAAAAATGTGCAAAACCTCACTCACACTTCATCAAAGCTCTTTACCCTCAGGACCTGAATATATTACACTTTTTATTACAGCCACCACCCTAACAAGAGAAAATAAGGGTTCTAGTGGACTTCAGGTAAAGGTTCTTATTCATTTATTACCCAGAAACAAACTGATAAAGGGTTAGAGTAATACGGACTCAAATTTAAACAAAACCTTGAGAAGATAATTATGTTTAAAGAGATAAATGTTAACCACTGCAGCCTTTAATCCTGACATTTTCCGAACTCCGAGAAGAGCTCGAGCAGAAGAGCTCACATGAACTCACTGACTGTTGAAGCGTAATTAAGAGAGAAGCTCCCCAAAAAGTCTCAAAATGTTCCTGAGAAGTTGCAACTATGCTTGGATGAGTCGTCAAGCCTAACTCTGGTGTGGCTGTCATTTTGAAAACACACAGAGACAAAAGTAGATCCAAATCAATCGTTTGTGTCAGAAAGGAGTCAGGAAGCTGTCTGGAACCTCTCAACTCAGTCACAAGATGTGAGAGATCTTTGGGAGAATTTGGGGACTATGGGGTGAATTAAATGAGGGTAAATTTCAAAAAGTTAAAAGAGTTTGTGATGAAACTATTACAGGAAAGGTTGTTACTCGTCTGAAACTACATTAAATCAACATCAGGCTGTGCCAAAAAGCACTCACAACAGTTCTAATGTGTAAGTTTTAAAATGTATTAACATTTTTAGAGGCCCTGAAGAAGAAGAAGAAGAAGAAGAAGAAGAAGAAGAAGAAGAAGAAGAAAAAGACGAAGAAGAAGAAGAAGAAGAAGAAGAAGAAGAAAATATCATTTCTATAGCGCCTCTCAAGATAAAAATCACGAGGCGCTTCACAAAAAGAAAAAATGTAAAAATATAAAAAGCATTTAGAAAATGTTTAAATATATGTTTAAAATGAGTAAAAATAGGCAATTGTGATTAAAAAAATGTTAAGAAAGAGAGAGAGTGAACAGGAAAGAGGGAAATCAGTGGATCCTGAGGAAGGTGGAATAGGTGGGGAGAGCAGAATAAAGAGAGAGAGGTGAAGAAGGTCATACAAAAGCCAGCTTGAACAAGTGAGTCTTCAGCTGCTTTTTAAAGGAGACCACTGAGTCCACTGATCTCAGGCTCAGGGGGAGAGAGGTCCAGAGTCTGGGGGCCACAGCAGCAGATGATCTGTCACCTTTGACCTTTAGCCTGGTGCTGCACAACCAGTAGGCTTTGATCACTGGACCTCAGGGACCTGCTGGGGGTGTAGGGACTAAGAAGATCACCAATGTAAGATGGTGCTTGTCCATGTAAGGCCCTATAGACCAGAACCAGGATCTTGAAATGAACCCTGAAGTTGACTGGCAGCCAATGAAGCTGGAGGAGAAGCGGGGTGATGTGGGTGTGTTTGGAGGACTTGGTCATAAGCCGAGCACAGGCGTTCTGAACCACCTGTAGACGGTTCAGGGAGGTTCTGCTCAGACACGTGAAAAGAGAGTTACAGTAGTCTAAGCGTGAGGAGATGAAGGTGTGGAGAACTGTCTCAAGTTCTGAGCGGGACAGAATGGGACTCAGCTTAGCAACGTTCCTGAGATGGAAGAAGGAAGAGCGAACAAGAGAACTGACATGAGAATCCAGGATGAGAGCCGGGTCAAAGGTCACGCCAAGATTCCTGACAGAAGGTTTGGTGTGGGGAAGCAAGCTGACCAAGAGAGTCTCTGACTTTGGGAACCAGCTTGTCTGGGGCACAGATGAGGATCTCAGTCTTATCTTCATTCAGCTGAAGAAAGCTCCCAGCCATCCAGGTTTTGATAGAGTCTAAGCAGGTGTGTAACAGCTGCAGCTTAGACATCTCATGGGGCTTAAAGGAGATGTACAGTTGGATGTCATCTGCATAAAGATGGTAGGAGATTCCTTTGAAGGAGCTCAGGATGTGCTGAAGAGGAAGCAGATAGAGGAGGAAGAGCAGAGGCCCCAGCACAGAACCTTGTGGGACACCATGGGTAAGGGAGGTGGTGGAGGACCTAAACTTGGAGACAGCCACAGAAAAGGAGCGCTCAGAGAGATGAGAGGAGAACCACTCCAGAGCAGATCCTGATAGGCCTACCCAGTCTCTGAGCCTCTCCAGTAGCAGGTGATGGTAAACAGTGTCGAAGGCTGCAGTCAGGTCCAGCAGGGCCAGAACAGAACAGTCCCCTGCATCACTGTGAGTCAGAAGGTCATTAGAGACCCTAAGAAGAGCTGTTTCAGTAGAATGAGCTCTACGAAAACCTGACTGGAAGCTATCATAGATGTTATGTTCATCAAGAGCAGCTGTGAGTTGTTTAGCCACAACCTTTTCCAAGATCTTGGAGATGAACGGAAGTTTAGAGATGAGTCTGAAGCTGCTATGGAGAGAGGGGTCGAGACTCGGTTTTTTAAGAAGCGGGTGGATTACAGCGTTCTTAAAGTAAGCAGGGACCTGACCAGAGACCAGAGAAGCATTAATTATAGAGAGCACGCTGGGACCGATGGACTGAAAAGCACTTTTAAACAAAGATGAGGGTAAGATGTGGAGGGGGCATGCAGGGGTCTTCATAGAGTTAACTAGTTTGGTTAACTCAGGCAAAGAAACAGGAGCAAAGCTATCTAGGATGATGGGCCTGGTTGGAGTCGGGAGAGGCAGCGATAAGGCTGAAGGAGAGATGCTAGATCTAACCTTATTGACTTTGTCCACAAAGAAAGACAAAGTTCTCACAGTCTGTAACAGAGTGGATGGAGGCTGTAGAAGTAGCAGGAGACACGATGCTGCTGATGGTGTTAAACAGCACCTTGGGGTTCCCTTTGCTCTGGGACACCAGAGAAATAGGAAACTCTTGCATCTCTGACTGCAGAATTAAAGGATGTCAGAAGATACTTTAGGTGCAGCAGATGGACGTGGAGATGGGTTTTCTTCCACAAACGCTCAATTTTTCTGCATTGGCGCTTCAGGCTGCGAAGGCTGTCATTAAACCAGGGAGTAGGGTTCACTGCAGGAACTGACCTGGTTTTGACAGGACAGATGTTGTCCAGAATGGAGAGGCAGTGCTCGTTAAACTGAGAAGTTAAGGAATCTGGGTCGTTATCAGAAGAACATTGTGGATCAAAAGCAGCAGAAAAAGTGCTAGCTGTGCTCTCATTAAGAAAACGAGAACTAACCATACGGCGAGCAGGAGGTGGGGACGCAGAAACTGACAAGTTAAAGAAGATGCAATGGTGATCTGAAATATAAACATCCTCAGGACAAACACTGTCAGCATTTAGGCTCAGGGTAAAAACAAGGTCTAGAGGATGCTCCCGGTGTGTGGGGGGCCAGAAACATGCTGGGTAAAGCCGAAGGAGTCCATAAGGCTGGAGAAATTCATGGCAAAGTGATGAGAGGGATCATCAACGTGGATGTTAAAATCACCAACAATCACCAGTCTGGACAGCTTCACAGTGGAGGATAGAAAGTCACTAAACTCCTGAAGGAAAGAACTGTTTGGACCAGGTGGACGATAGACCACAGCACAGTAGAACGGGTCCTTACGCCCGACTTTAATCAGCTGCAGTTCAAAGGAAGCAAAGTGACCAGAGGTTGTAGAGCTACATGGAAGATGGTCTCTAAAAACAACAGCTATGCTTCCACCATGACCAGAACCCCGGGGCTGGCTAAGGAAAGAATAACCACTCGGGCCGAGTTCAATCAGACCAGAATGATCAGATGTTTGCTGCCAAACTTCAGTCAGAAACAGAAAATCCAGGTTTTTAGAGAGAATTAGATCATTGAGCAGGAAGGACTTATTGTTAACAGAGCGGGTATTTAATAGAGCCATGCTGAGTGAGGTGGAGGAATCAGAAACTACAGAAACAGCTGGAGTTAGTGGACATAAATTAGCAGGGTTAGATCCACGGTGTTTATAAAAACCACTTATGGAGGGAACCGGAGGAGAAACCACTGAGGAATGAGGATAAACAGACCTTAAAAAACTTGGATGGATGAACCGCGCTGCAATGCGGCCTGGCGGGAATGCGGAAGTGGCGCTCAGGTCACCAAACAAAGGACAAGAAGCTAGAAGATCACGCCGACGTTTACTAGATAAACCACGCTTTAAGAGAAGTCTTATTCTCACCTGGATTCCTGCTCGTTTACCTCTTTTCCTCCGACGTTTTCCCGGGACCGGATAAACATAGCCGGAGGTGCGCAGCTCGGGACCGTCGTTTGGCTCCAGGCCAGTGCGCTACTCAGATAAACAAACAGGGAGGTACGTCCCCGGTGCATCTTGGGCGATCGTGAACGAACGGAAGGACAAAAGAGTCTGGCGATCATAGGAGATGGTAGCAGGGACACTACTGAAGAGGATCGCAGACAGGAGCAAGGTGGAAAAGAGGTGGTAAGTGGAGAAAAGTTTGAAAAAGTGGCCGGTGACTGCGGCTAAGCCAAGCACAGGCGCCATCTTGTTGCCGACCCTGGCCATTAGTATAAATGTTACATCCTTCTGTACATTTTGCTAGTTCTTATTTTGTATACTTGGCGTTTGTTCAAAAAAAGTTGCTAAACAATTACATTTAACCCCATTTGATAAGAACCAGATCTGCTTAGGTTCTCTGCTTCTTGACTTTTACTTCACATTTCCTTTGGCAATGTCAGCTGTTAATAAGTTTCCCATGTGACTAAATGAATTTGAGTGTATATGTTGCCTTGCAGCAACAAGTTCCTGGGTTCACATCCCGGCCTAGGGTCTTTCTGCAAGACGTTTGCATGTTCTTCTTATGCATGCGTGGGTTGTCTCCGGGTACTCCAGCTTCCTCCCACAGTCCCAAAACACAACTATCAGGTTAATTGGTCCCTCTAAATTGTCCATAGGTGTAAGTGTGTATGCATGGTTGTTTGTCCTGTGTGGTTCTGTGTTGCCCTGCGATGGACTGGCACTCTGTCCAGGGTGCACCCCGCCTGTTTGCCCATCATTGACTGCTGGAGATTGGCACCAGCCCCCCCCCCCCCCCCCCCCCCCCAACCCTTCACAGGGAGCAAAAATGAGAACATTTGGAAAGATATATCCAACCGATACAGGTACAACTGCTTATGCATCATAAAGAAACTGACAGTTATAGTGCAGGAGCCATGCGCAATTAGTTTTTTGCCACCTGCTTAAGTACTCTGGAATTGACAAGGGAATTGGATCAATAGACAGAATCAACAATGCCATTTATATTGATAAAAACTTAGCAATTCCCACCCCTAGGCAGTGACCTACCACTGTTGAAACATTTAACATTGTTGATGTTGCCTATGAGGAACTACAATTGCAAATTCATTCAAACCAGTCAAAATCTTCAGCATCAGTGCGCTAATGTACGAACATGCCAACGTATCTTCCATAAGTCGTACATCCAGCCAATCATCTAACGTATCGTCCTCGGCAGGTGCAGGCCCTTGAGTCGATCTGGCACCCGGATCTGGAAACCGGAACATCCCATTTTCCCGTCAATTTCCCCGTCCAGAATTTACCCTGAAGTTTTGGCAATGGAAACATGGCTAATGAGTAGGGCTGAAATGAATCAACGAATGATTTGAATGGTTCAGTTCATTGAATTATTCGATTCATTTTTTACTGATTCGAAGCTTCGTTAAATGTGCGCAACACAGTCTGAACAAATTTTACTGGCGCACAATGTTGTAATCTAGATGCTGTGGAGGAAAATATGGGGACCAGCAAAGACAGAAACCATTATAAAAGACCGAAACTGTCCAAGTTTGGGATAAAGAGTTAAACTACGGGTAGACTGGCTAATTCTAAGCTAACGCGTAGCATCACGAATCATGTTCAAGTGGAGTTCAGAAAAAAACGTGATGTTGGGAATGACTATTCAATAGAATACTTGAATACTAAAATATTCGATAGCTGCAGCCCTACTTAAGAGTTCAGCTCATGCCCAATGGGGGTCAAATCAAAAGTGTTGCATTCATAAATGTGTTGAGTGTATTTCAAAAACTTCCCCTAAGAGCTTAATTTTAAGGACTGGAGTCAGTCTGAACAGGAATCAAATTTCAATCATGTACTGGATATTTTTGACTAGACAGTCAGACTGCACACAGTTTTACCCCGTTGTTTTACATTTCTGTCATTCTTTTAGTCTTTCTTCCCGTCTCCCCCCATGTCATTCCCACAGGTAACGAGTCAGAATGAGATTTAAGACACAGTGAATAAACATCTGCCAAGATATTACACAGGAACAGTTAAAGGGATCCAGATGTCTTGTTTTGTTCCACTGTGTCATCGTTCTTTCCAGTTTCTCACACCAATCAAACATATTTATGTTTTATTTTCTGTTTCTCTGAATGCTCCCAGTTAGTAGAGCATGGTCTGGTTTGATTTGATTCCAGAGAAAGGTGTTCCGATGGCGGTCCAAACAGGACATGAATGTTGGGTGTTATCACCAGACGAGACAGCGCCTCTCCCCCTAATAACTCACACATGTGAGCGTAATGTCAATGTAGAGGCGGAAACACGCGCTCCGATACCGGTGATGACTCTTTAAGAGCCTCCAGCTTAAAGCAAATACACATTAAAATGTACTACAATTATCTTTGTTGGGGTGTAAACGATATGTAAGCAAAACCCAATCCTCACTGGGCTCTGACTGAAGAATTTAATTGATCCAGATCCAACATCTGACAGTAAGTCAACCAGACACTCCATAGCAACAGTGGCACTGAAGGTCGAGCATTGACACATGCGTCCGTTACCATGGAGCGAGGCTCCCACACTCTTCATCTGAACATAACGGTCAGCCATAAAGCCACAGCTGACACTACTCTGACCCCAAACCTCCCCTTTTGTCCTCCAACCATCACGGTCGGCCCGTACGAGCTTCTCCTGACCCTCAAACTGCCTCCGCGGGCTAACGGCAGATTTGGTACTTGCTTCCCAAATAGACTGGGGCTTTGCTGTGACAGCGATGCTAACAGTCTGACCACCCAGGAGCTCTGAAGACCATAGTCCAGCTTCGTCCCATTTTGGCAATCTTCAGACACATCAATAAGTCAAATTGGAGAGAGTAATGATAATCAGAGAAAGCCAGGACCAGACAGAGACCCCTGAAGCCCTCCACTGCTCCCTGTCAGGCCTCTCAGATTAAAGTTAAAAGACCTTCTAGACCACAAAAGATGAGGATGACCTCTAAAGGAAGAAGACAGATTTTAGGTTAACAAGATTAACACGAAAAAGTTTCTCACATTAAAATCCAGGGCAGACTAGATTTTTCAGAGCAATCTTTAAATAATGCACTTTTTAACCTCGATTCGGACAAACTGTCCAGTAACCATCTCAAAATATCTCAAAAAGGATTGTTAAACGGAACTAAATGAATTCTTTATAAAAGATTTCATGTAGCAAACCAACCCACCCAGCCACTAACCCTGACCCCCAAATTCCACTACCTCCGCTCCGCTCCGACACGAACGCCGGAGCAAAATCGGTCCCGTTGTAGTCAATCAGAGCAATTCCACTACTGCGGCCGTGCTCCGGCAGTGAGGCGCAGTGCGCCGCCCTCTGTTCTGGCGTCCATCAAAAATAGAATCGATCCTATTTTTGCCGGACGCCGGAGCACCTCCGCAGTCAATGGACAGAAATCACCACCGCCCAACAGGAAAAGGAGCAAGCACAACTTCCGTTTTTCACAATAAATCGATAAACAAAAGGCGTTTTTTGTTTCATATGCACAGGTTTAACAACTTTTAACAACTATCAATGGTGGCTGAAGTTTAAATGCACAAAATTAAGCCATAAATACAGCTTCTACTATCAAAGTAGTCACACTTTGTTGATCCAAACACTGCTGACCTCTCAACACAAATGATGGGCAGATTAAACAGTTCATTTCGATGCTTCTCCCACACAACGGGTGTTTGGATCTAACTTCCGCGTTTATTGCTCGGACTGTATCGCAAGATCTCGAAAATCCCGCGCATGCTTGTTTGCCCGCCTCAGGTCTCCGCACCGGAGCGGAGCCGTTGTAGAGCGGGTACCAGTATAATTTGAGTTCGGAAGCGAGCGGCAGCGGAAGGCGGGGGCGGACCGGAGCGGAGGTAGTGGAATTTGGGGGTAACCTCTGAAGATCTCTACTGGGGAAAACTAAATAAAATCTCATTTGTAAACCACACAAGTAATATGACGTACATGCTAAAAGTAGCCTTCACATTCACACACAGACACTCTGAATGCTCATTTCTGCCTCTAATCAGTGCAAGGTGTTGGTGTAGGTGATGGGAATCATAAATGGAAGATCTCATTGATCAGACAAAAGTTTTAGTTACACTTTACTGTTAAATAAATTTGTGTTTTTATGAAAATACTTACCTTACATCGACATGGTGCATAAACAAATCCTCTTTTGTCCAAACAGTGAAACCTACTTAGGATTCAAGCCACCTCTGACACTCACAAAGCTTCTGAAGTGGCTTTTGACTAACTGAAGATTATCTGTGTTGAGCCAAGAAATCATAAATAATGATAAAACTCTCAGGTTCAGTGAACTCAATTCAATTCAAAAATATTTTATTAATCCCAGAGGGAAATTAGAGCTAATCTAAATAGAACTAATCTGCCACATCTGTTCAACTCAACTCAAAGCCACTTCTCATCTGTTGATTAGCGCCGAGGAAAGAGTACAGAGCTTCTCTCCTCCATCCATTTATTGTTTGGTAATTTCTTCTTTACACTGAGACAATTTGATTTAAAGGTGTGGAACACTGAAAAAACACTTTTTAATGATTATTTCAGATAAAAAACTGTCGCACTGAGTTTTTCATGCAGGCTGAACATGAAAATAGTCTCCTACACCTAGCTTTTGATAGAAAATAGACGGTGAAACTAGGGATGTCCCCATCAGGTATTGTTGCACTCCAGTCCGAGTCTTTTGATTTTCAGAATCTGCTGATTCTGTGTCCCGATCTTTTGGCTATGTTCACACTGCTCAATTCCAATTTTTTGAGTAAATCTGATTTTTTTGGTGTAGCCGTTCACACTATGACTGAAATGCGATATCAAACTCTCACCAGTGTGAACGCTCCGCGGCACCAAAGCAACCCGCATGCGCAGAAGACAAGAAGCCACTCAGTGGAGCTGAAACCAGGAGCGGTGGAGTTGCGATGTAATCCTGATCCTGTGAATAAACTGTCAGTGAAAACTTTCACACCTGTTAATTGTCCCATTTTGGGCTGGAAACTGTTTTAAACACTGTAAACTATTTTACTGCTTGTTGCTCCGCTAATCTTCCTGAATTAGTATTCACAGAAAATGTTCCAGTATTCATTCTTTCATTCACGGAGACCCCCCCTCCCCCCTCCCTTCACGGAGACAGAGACCGGTGAAACCTAAAACAGGATGTCCAGACAGAGTCCTGAACCCTTCTGTCAGCGCTTCTCCTCAGGAACGTACACACGCGACGCTCACCTCCGCTGACTCAGTGGCGTAGGAGACGGATTTAGAGAGACATGACTGCAGTCGCTTTCAAAAACACGGGGACACGATTTTGGGGGGCACAGAAAAATAAATATGATGCTATTTCCTGCATTCTGCTGCATTTACACAGATTGTTAAACACCTATTAAAACATTAATTATTAAAATTAACTATTAAAACTTATTATCATTAGAAATGCATTAGTAAAACCTTAATTCACTATCTGTTCACCACAAACCTTCAGCTGATTAATGGACAATGGACAAGCACCATCATACATTGGTGATCTTCTCAGTCCCTACATCCCCAGCAGGTACCTGAGGTCCAGTGACCAACGCCTACTGGTTGTGCCGCACCAGGCTAAAGACCAAAGGTGACAGATCATTTGCTGCTGTGGCCCCCAGACCCAGACCTCTCTCCCCCTGAGCCTGAGATAAGTGGACTCAGTGGTCTCCTTTAAAAATCAGCTGAAAACTCACCTGTTCAGGCTTTGGTGTGACCTTCAACACCCTCTCCTTATTCTGCTCTTTCTACTTATTGTCTTTCCCAGGATCCACCGATTTCCTTCTTCCCTGTTCATTTTCTCTTTTTTTCTTTACATTTTTTAACCACGATTTTTATTTTTTGTCATTTTAAACATATTTTTAATGATTAAAAAAACTTTTTGTATTTAATAGTTTTTGTTTTTTGTGATTTTTATCTTGAGAGGTGAAAGGTCAGTTTTTTTCTTAATGCAGAAAATACTAAAACAGTAAAAAATAGAAATTTCCAATAAATTTTTTATTGCATGTTCATTTTATCTGCAGTGCTCCTGGAGCTTCTCTTCATTAGACCTGGCGATCAGATCACCTGAGGCTGCACGGGGACTGTGGAGGACACCTTTAGGAGTGGCTTGTTAAAAACACTTGAAAACACTGGAGACATCACAAAGCCGCACGTTAATAAAACAACTACTTGAACATTAGTTTACCAGAATTGTTATAGTAAAGGAGAATCAACTTGTCACTAGGGCTGGGCGATATGGCCTAAAATCAATATTGCGATATATTGAGGATTTCACCTCGATAACGATAAATGGACGATAACTACAGGTATGCGCAGAGACAAAAGTTACCCACTAGATGGGGCTGTCACATGCGTTACATTGAGTCCGATTTTTACGTGAATAAAGGAGAAAGGTGGTCCAGCTTCTTAAAGGGACAGGAACGTTGACAACCTGCACACATCTTTTAATTTTTTTACTATCAAATTTATTGGCATGGGAAAAATAATCCTGATAAGTGTCAGAAATCTCGATAACGATAAATTTTCGATTTATTGCCCAGCCCTACTTGTCACTAAGAGTTTTAGTAAAAGTTTGACCCTACAGTAGAGTTACAAATCCCGCATGTTAGTTCTAAGCTGTTTGTTTTTGTATTAGGCCTTTAAAATGCAAGTCAAGCAGCAGTCGTCTTTGGCAATGAATCTAACGAGTTGAACAATAAACATCGTGTGTGAGGTTGTTTTCTTGTGCAGCAGAATGGACTGAAGACCAGTCACACAATGCAGCAGGTACTAAATGAAGGGATAAATTATGAACATCTCAGAAACCTAAAGACTATTTTAATAGCACACCCTGAGGTTCTTTTATTTTCGAGAAATGTTTCGGGAGGAAAACATCTCAATTGCATTGGACATTCAGCTACTTAGAGGACCGGTAAGTGGAGCAGATGTGCTGAAGAATTCCTCCACACACCCTTGAATATCTTGCAAAAACATCCGTGTGTAACGTAGAATTACATAAATCCAAACGCAATCCAGCCGTGGCTGAATCTGATAGAGGTTTAGTCGATACATGCTTCTACAAGCCAGAGCACAAGAGCCCCGGACACTTTTACACAATCGATGTTTCGCAGCACCACAGTCCCGATGATGCACTCTACACTTTGTCTTACTTGTCTCCAAAACATTTATGTCCATTATGTCCGCTAACATAAAGGAGAAAAACACCAGATGAATAGTTATGCGTATTTCGTACAGAAAAATAATTCCAAAACTTGGATTTCTAGAACAGTTACCAGCTTTAAGAACAAGTCTAGCATGTGGGCTACAATGCAGCAGCTCCTAATAGTAATGCTAGGTATGCTCTCTGCTGTCAAAGCCAGAAGATTCCCTTTACAAGGACACGGCTGAGACAGAACACCAAACACCGGCTTTGGATGAGCGGTGCTTTCAAAAATAAACAAAGCCCTAAAGCTGAAGAATTATAAACACACTGTCTTGGCAAAAAAGGAAAGCCCTCCAAGCAATTTGTGGCATGTAGTATTTTCAGTTCTTTCTCTGCTTGACAAAAAGACGAGTGTCAAACAACCGAGGTGGTGAACGGGGGGATGACAGAGATGAATGAAAGAGAAAGAAAAAGAGCATAGAGGTGAGAGTGAAGAACATCATTGGGGAATTTTCCATTTGCTAAGAGGTTTCTCAGACTCAGACACCCATTTGAACAAACCCAGGCATGTGCAACTACATTTCTGTAAAATAATTTACACACTCGATTATCTTTAACACATGCTTGTGGCCCACATACTGGCAGGTATTGTGCTGTGTACAAACACACACTGACACACACAAGGTCCATAAATAAACCTGAAACACAGAAGAAGGACTAATGGAGACGAGGCAGAACAGATCAAAAGAGTTCTGATTCTGACACAATACGAGCTCTGGGATCGTCAAACAAACTTGTGCTCTGGTGCCATGAGCACACAACCAACAACACCAAGTATTCTGGAGCCTGACCCTCCTATTGCATTCTCTGTTTTCAGTCAGTGACCATCTGCTAGCTCGTGCACAACAATGAAGCCATCACCATGGCGACAGCGACCGTCATGAACCGAGCACGGTCCATTGACACAGCTCCATTACCAGAATGTTTATGTGAAGGCTATTTTACTCTAGCAGAGAATCCTCGACAGATGATTTTGCTCTGCATGCAGGTCTAGCCACGCTCCACTGGAACCTCAGCAGCCCAGACCAGTGTTGTGTCTTGCCAATCACAGCGCTCTATTGGGTTGGTGGGCGGGATGTTACTGCCACTGAGCAAAACTAAGATGGTGATGGCTCATTTGAAACGACTTTGGTCTCAACTTTGGACTATTTAGGCCTGTTTTTTTCTTTGAGTCAAGAGTAGACAAAGGTACTTAAGTCATTTATTTCGAAACATTATATATTCATGTCCTCCTCAACAGTGTACGGCGAACTGCCCCATTGACTGGCATCTGTAGCAATGAGTACGTCATGTTGTTCATTGTCCTATTGCATATGGAGACGACCACATTCCACCCATGACTGAGAGCCATCTATGGGTCGTGGCCAAAAATGATTTGACTGTGAGCGAACACAGCAGATAGTTTTAGCACTTTGAGTTGAGAGGCTAACATTTTCAGCAGAAACTTCAGCATATTTCTGACAGTGGCCTCTTTCGGAAAACAATGCCGCCAATTTGACACAAAGCTGAGTTGACATCAGGGAGCCTTTGGTCGTTCATAAGTGGTCAGACTGTGGCGGTAATGTGGCACGATCGTGTGCTTTTCACCAAAGATTCAGCGATGACAGGATAAAGGGGTGTGGGGGAGGTCTCTGTGCTGTCACAGACTTCCTTTTAGCTTGGACATAACTTGTGAATGAAGCCACAATGTCTTTCTGACCAGCCGTTCCTAAAGGTCTCTGTCCTCCACAGTCCCCGTGAACTGTCTGGTGATCTGAGCTTCAGCCCCAATGAAGAGAAGCTCCCAGAGCTCTGCATCGCTCCAATTTACCATCTCCGCTGATTCTGTTTAGAAAAGCAAAACTTACCCTGGCTTCACACTTCAAACGGCAGCGGAGGGGTTTACTCACGGATTTCAAAGCTGTCCTTTTCACACTGGGAGAGTTTTGGCCGCAGCCCGGCTTCCTCACTGTGCTCTTTCCTGGACTCGCGAGATCACACAATCCCTCAAGACTTCCAAGTTCACGGCTTGTTTATGCAATCCGCCATTAAACCAAAAAGAAGGAAATCACGTTTGATATCGCTGCTTGACGTCATATATGATGTTGTTTCTTTCCACCGCCAGGATTAAAGCCATGAAAAACACACCACTACACTTCTGGAATGATGCTGTGACTAAATAGGCCGTTGGGTCACACTGCAGTACTTTTATTTAAAAAATTACTGGGCATTTTACACTGAAACCGTGTGTGATTTCCTGTCTAACCCTAAACTGACATGTCCGAGAAGCGGCTTGCTGCAAAAATAGAGGCTGATCATTTGTTCAGCGGGTGCGGTGCACCGCTTCTTAGACTCGTCTGAAAATTGCTATGGCGCGGTTGTTTTTGAAACACTCCATAGACTATAATGGATTCTATTTGAAGCAGCGACGCTCCGTACCGCTGATGCTTCATTGTGAAACTGGGGTGATTGTCTATTTTTACTTTCATTTTCAATATATACAATACTTGTGATCATGACATCACCTTCTGTTGTGCCAAGGCATAATCTTCGTTCACGAGTAAGGCGTTGTGTTAATACTACTACCGAACATGGCAACGTGAAAGCCGCAAAACTGTCACATCGCCATGTTGCCACACTGATTTCATAAGACACACTGTGGCAGCAGTATTATGCTGATTTGCCAGCACAATGTCTTTTGAAAATGGCTAAAACAACTGCATAACGTGACAAGATGTGTGACACGGTCAAGATGTTGGTGGCCAAAGCCGCTTATTGGGCTTTAATTCAGCTCTTCAGAAATCTATAGGTCACATGACGGAGGGTTTGTCCAGTATGTTTAGTCATTGGTTGGCGCAAATCATAAGTGGCTGTTGCACTGCCTTTGCTGTCTGGTTTAATACGTTAAAACTTTAGACATTTCCACTCTCTTGACATTAAAGGTGCTTTTATAAGACACGCCATGCCGGTAAATCGGCATAATATTACTGCAATGGTATGTCTATAAACGCGCCATGCCAGCATGGCGTTGCGCGAATTTTGCGGCATTCGTTCCGCCTCGCTTGGTAGAAATATTGCCGCACGAGCCCCTCACCTCTGACAGCTAAACGCGTGTCAGCCCCGCTAATCCATTTGGAGCGACTGTGGATGGCCCACCCCGCAAAAGAGGATGGTCGCGTTAGTGATGTATACTGCGCGCAGAGTGCCGGCCGGGAGGGATATAAACACAGATAAACATGGCCTCTCACTAGTATCTTTCAACCACCTACAACATGGCAAACTGGACAGACGCGGAGACCACGGAGCTTTTGGCCGTGCGAGCAGACGAAAAGATTAGTCGCCTTTTTACGGGGACGGTGAGAGACAGCCAGGTGTTCGACAGAGAGGTGAAAACACCGGCTGAGCGGGGCAACAAGCGGGACAAAAAACAGGTCACATCAAAGCTAAAGGTCCTGAAAAAGAAATTCCATCAATCTGACGTGTCTTCCGTCTGACGCTGAATGCGCGACCCTGTACGTCACATGCGGGGGGGCCGCCCAGCGACCTCCCTCTATCCCGTCTTGGTTTGAGAGGTGCCAGATGGCCGTTTATTCTAGCTTCAGCTTTACTACGATAAATGCCAAAATAAACCCCAGGGTGCGCGGCAAATCCCGTTTTGCAAACGCTACGGTCCTGTAAAAACAGCTTAAGCGTGTCTGCTAACAGCTTAATGTTATGGTGTGTTACTTACCTGCACGCTGCTAATTATGTGACCTTGTGGTGTTGTCATCTATGCAACGATGAATACTGATGCCATGAAACTTGTTAAAATGAAAACTAAGCCATTGTCTTTACATTTCAATAACTCAGGATGATTTTAAAAGACCATGCTTGTTGTTTTAGAAGGTTATATCCGATCTTTTCCACCCGATTCCAATCATTTGAAAATCACATAATCAGATCGAAGGATCTCTACTCTTAACAGATGATTAATTGTTCCTAAACCTTCAAAGAAAATCAAAGTTGGTAGCTTGTTGTTATCTATACATTTGCTTTATGCTTTCAACCATTTCCTAGAGGTACTCAACCACAAACCCTAATGTGTCGCATGAGTGGGGCGCAGAGGTCTGGGGGCGGGGGTGGGTGTATACGTGCTGTGCTAAGCTCTCCCTCCCATTTGAGTGAACCTTCGTAGTACACCACTCTAGCTTAAAGAACAGCAGTTCAAGCTGCAGGCCGCCTCCTGTTGGGTAACTCTGAAACAAAGTAGGCTCACCACAGGACGCTGACTTGGTCTCCACCAGCTTCACCCTTCGTGTTTCATTTCGAATCCTGCTGTCCGTCGTGTCGACGAGCTGTGCGAGGTCATCGATGATTTCTGAGACAGACAGGAAAAGAAGACGTTTAAATTAATTAATTAGTTTCTGAATAACCATTTTTATACTTGGTGTTGTAAAAGTCGGCTAATTCAAAGGGCAGAGGTTATAAACGCACAGTAGAGGATTGTGTGCAAGTAATCATCCACCCTTTTGCAAGACTAGGCTTTAAAAAAATAGTTTTCAGGGTATCTGCAGGTTTAAGGGAGCCAAATTTAAGACTTTTTAAGATCTTTTTAAGGCCACTTTGACCAAATTTAAGCAATTTTTTAAATTAAATTTAAGCTATATTTTCCAGCTATTGGCTGGAACCGGTGCTAACCACGTCGCGAACGTGGGATTAGCCATCCAGTTACCATTAAATTTGCACTTCCCCATGGCGCAAGCTCCCACTAGCTTAACCAGCTAATGTGCTCATTTAAAAATAGCCCCCTTTCACAACCAACTGAATGTGTACGGTTCCGCTTACGCCAACATCATACACAAAAAATGCTGAACACTCGAAATTCACGAAAATTTCATAGAAATATTGGGTCGTTGGTAATTTAAGACCTTTGGAAACTGTATTTAAGGATTATTTGTCATTTTTAAGGATTTTCAAGGCCTTAAATTTGGAAAAGCTAATTTAAGACTTTTTAAGACTTATTAAAGACCCGCGGATACCCTGTTGATATTTATGTTTCTATTTTTCTGTATGTGTGTGTGTGTGTGTTCATATGTGTGTGTATTTGTGTACACATGTTTGGCCAGGGTCTCTAGAGCAGAACTTTAAGTCTTGAAGGTTGTCCAGATGAAGCCGCGTGATTTGCTTGGCTTGTGTTATCGTGGCATCTCCAGAGGTCTGGAGCCAGAAATAAAATCAGACAACTGCTGGAGGACGACCAAATTCTGACTATGGTATTGTTTTTAAAGAATGCCATTGTTTACGGATAATGCCAACCCATTTCACCCATGACTGCCGTATAAAATGGCTGATTTGACCACAAATTTAACCACATTTTTTACAAATCTGCTCAGAAGTATTAAGACGGGCGTATCAAAACAAAATTCTGCTAAAAACAACATCTTTTCCTGTAAAGGCCATCCATCAGTCTCTCTCAAGAGCCCAACTGTCACACTGACAGAAAACTATGAATAAACAGATGAAGAAACATGTGAGCAATTACATCCAGAGCAGCATGCCTCATTACTCCTGTTATAAATCAAGAGAGTCACTACAGAACACAGCTCCAGTGTAAAAAGTCTGTTTTTTATCTTAACTTTAGCAGTGATGACAGGTAATATCCAGTAGCCTTATAAAATAAAAAAGAAAAAGCAAAAATAAGACAAAGTTGCTAGCTTCTATATTCAGTTTCACAACAAAATCAGTGTGGTGACTTTTTAAAAATACATTTAAATGAGTGAAACTAGAACATATATACTTCTTAAGCCCTGGAATAATGGTTTATAGTTGCTTTAGATGGCAAAAGGGTCAAATAATCTGAATGAGTCATGGATTTGTTCTTCTAAATTTGTGCTAAATCACTAAATTCCCACAACTGTACTCAGCATCGTACTTGTCTCAGTGTCAAGAAAACACCTGAATAAGAGCGAGTCATCCCCCGTTGGTAAGACAGTTTGTGTTTAGACTGAAATGGACTAATTAAGATGCATGAATTCAAGGAAGGAAAGCAAAGCGTGTCTGTCTGGGGATGAAAAGCGTTGAAACAAGAAGACATGAGAGAGCCGTAAGCATGGCGCCCCTGGAGACTCCCACATCATCATCTGAGCATCAGGCAACAATTTAGAGTGAAGAAACTCTTCCTTTACTGTCAGGCAAAGGGTGTAGACACTGAGCCATTTCTGCCGCATGCCACTCCAACGAGTCATAAAGCATGATGCTAGTCAGCCGCTGCCAAGTTCCCTGATTCAGCTTTGGCCCAAATGAAACATCTCAATTCATTGATGAATTTCCAGCTGTGCCAAAACGCACTGGAGCTCGGACACAACCTCCAACAACAGCTGCAATGAAACTATTAATTTTTCACATCGAACATTTTGTTTGAAAATTTTTGATAATTATTAAGTTGTGTTCAACAAAATCCTAAAGTTTCCTTAAGGTGTCTTTTTCTTCCATCAATGGGCTTCTGGTGTTGCCTCTGATCTTCTGAAGCTCAAAGAAAAACATGTTTCAGGCTCAGCTTGATGAAAAATTCTACCACAGCTTAAAAAAATGAGTGTATGTGTTTAAGTTATCTTTTTTGATATCTTTATAACTTTGTCAAAAATACATTGCTATGAAAGGTGCACATCAAATGCTAAATGTGACCTAAAAATGTCTAAAATACATTAAAAGGTGAATTTTACTAGTGTTTATGGTCTTTTTGACATTTTCATAATCCTTCCACTAGCACCTATTTGGAACGTCAGAGTCAGAATCAGAAGGGGGTTTATTGCCATACATGTGAGAAATAACAACATTTGGAAATTGCAGCAGTACTTGGTGCAAAAAAAAAAAAAGAGATAAGCAAAATGATTCATATAGAGAAGCAATAATCAGAGGAACAACAAATATGTATAAGACAGTTGGTCACAAGTTCGCCTGCTCAGCCTCCCCACACCAAGAGGCCATTATGATCTACATGTTTTGAAGCCAAGGAGCAGCCTGGCCTGCCAGACTCATCCTCTGTTTAACTCTGCACAGAGAGAGTCTGGTAACACAGGCAGAGAGGCGCATGAGGGGCGGGACTAGGCAGCTCAAAAGTAACCAATCAGAAAAAAACTGAAATGCCGACTGTGCCGCGCAATGCTGTAGTTGTTTAACCCCCAAATTCCACTACCTCCGCTCCGACACGAACGCCGGAGCAAAATCGGTCCCGTTGTTGTCAATCAGAGCAATTCCACTACTGCGGCCGTGCTCCGGCAGCGCGGCGCAGTGCCCCGCCCTCTGTTCCGGCGTCCGGCAAAAATAGAATCAATCCTATTTTTGCCGGACGCCGGAGCACCTCCGCAGTAAATGGACAGAAATCACAACCGCCCAACAGGAAAAGGAGCAAGCACAACTTCCGTTTTTCACAATAAATCGATAAACAAAAGGCGTTTTTTTGTTTCATATGCACAGGTTTAACAACTTTTAACAACTATCAATGGCGGCTGAACTTTAAATGCACAAAAATAAGCCATAAATACACTTTCTACTATCAAAGTAGTCACACTCAGTTGATCCAAACACTGCCGATCTCTCAACACAAATGATGGGCAGATTAAACAGTTCATGCCGATGCTTCTCCCACACAACGGGTGTTTGGATCTAACTTCCGCGTTTATTGCTCGGACTGTATCGCAAGATCTCGAAAATCCCGCGCATGCTTGTTTGCCCACCTCAGGTCTCCGCACCGGAGCGGAGCCGTTGTAGAGCGGGTACCAGTAAAAATTGAGTTCGGAAGCGAGCGGCTGTGGAAGGCGGGGGCGGACCGGAGCGGAGCGGAGCGGAGCGGAACGGAGGTAGTGGAATTTGGGGGTAACTGTAATGAAAAAGGCATCTGGCAACGGTGCAAACATCTTTTTTTTTTCAGAAGAAAGGCTTTTAGCGCTTCTACTTGTTGTTATTTTAAAGACATTCAAGTCATTTAGAACAGAGGAAAGAGCCACAGCAAACTCCGCTTCCGTCGCCATATTTATGAGAAACTCGGCGTTATGCCGTGTGATGTACGCTACTAAGTGCTGATTGGCTCGGTTAGAATTCTCACAGGGTGGGGTTATTTGAATAGGAGAGCTCCCAGACCCTTTCTCTGTGCAGAATTAAACAGAGGAAGATTTGGCAGGCCAGGCTGAAGGAGTGGCTAAGATTGCAGTTCCACCCTCATCCGCTAGGGGCAAATCATCATTGACTCCCATGTTAAAAATGTCCGTTTTACAGCTGAAATAAACATGTTTACAGCCTGGTTCAACATTTTAGGTTTAATAGATCTAGTTTATATTCGTGACAACTGTGATGGGGGTGAATTTTCTTTAACTTTTCTGTTTAAGTGTATTTAAATGCTTAAAATTCTGAATAATTAATGAGCATCAGAGCCATGTGTATTCAGAGCTAGCTCCGGGGAAAGGCCTCAGCCTGACATTAATAGATGTTCAGCCATTTTGACTCTCTGAACTTCATTTTTGTCTGTTTGTGTTTGTCCATATTATTCTATGATTAAAAACCAAAGAGGGCAAGCTGTGGTTATTGACTGCACTAACATATCATCCAAGCAGTTTCTGCTTCTTCTTTATCAGTAAGTAAAATTATATTTCTGGTTCGTTGGTTGAATGGGGGAAATGCTGTGTCATTTAACTGCTTGGTCAAACATGTTAGTCTGGCTGCTGGCTGGATAAGAAACTTGAGCGGATGCCAGTCTTCTGTCTCCCGCCCGAGAAGAGTTGCTAGAACAGGCGGCTGGCTGCTCCCATTTCCAGGGGCAGCCAATGAACGGACTGGCTCCAATGCGAGGCTGTAGTCAGGCTGGTCACTTGTGGATTTCTGAGGGAGATCACAGAAACACTGCAGCTCTTTTAGTTGATGCTGCTTCACTTTTGAGTCACTCAACCACATTTTTCTCGCTAATTGTTTGCTGGTTGAATGGTGAAAATTCTACCTTAACAATGCTTGGTCTAAGATGGGTTGAAATCGAATGAAATATAATGTGTTGGTGTGGTTGCTGGGTATCTGACCGAGGATAGCAAAGGCTATCGGGCTTCGCTGGTCAACCTTTGTGAAAGACACGCGAGTCTGCCATTTTCGACGCTCTCGTCTCTGGTGGGGAGCACGACACGGAGCCATAAGCAGAGTCAATGCTCCCAGAGAACCGTGCGTTAAGAACGGTGGACTCACGAATCTTTGACTGCGGTGGACCAGCAAAACCCAATGTCCTCGGTCAGCTTACCCAACTGTAATTTTGTTACTCAGCAAGCTGGAGGTGCCTTCATGTTGGAGTCGCTCTACTGCGTTTTTCTTGCTAAAAAGGCTCAGTAAAACTCAGTTAGCTTCAGGGTAGCATGTAGCTAATTTCCCACTCATTTCCAACTGTGGAGAATGAGCTGATACAAAAGGCCAAGGCTTCCGGTCGCAGCGGTCTGGCTCTGCTTGTAATTCAACAGTCCCAGTCCATATTAGATATCCACAGGCGACCAGCAAGACTACAGCCTTGTACAGGAACCTGTCGGCCGTGCGAGTGGGCTTCTCCAGGGTCCCCGAAGCCCTTCTTAGCTTCTCGGGTTAACTAACATTGCTAGCAGGTTGAGATCAGTGGACTCAGTGGTCTCCTTTAAAAAGTAGTTGAAGACTCACTTGTTCAAGCTGGCTTTTGTATGACCTTCTTCAACCCCTCTCTCTTTATTCTGCTCTCCCCACCTATTCCACCTTCCTCAGGATCCACTGATTTCCCTCTTTCCTATTCACGCTCTCTCTTTCTTAACATTTTTTTTCTTTTAAATCCCAATTGCCTATTTTTGCTCATTTTAAATATATTTTTTAACATTTTCTAAATGCTTTTTTATATTTTTACATTTTTTGTTTTGTTTTTGTGAAGTGCCTCGTGAGTTTTATCTTGAGAGGCGCTATAGAAATGATATTTTCTTCTTCTTCTTCTTCTAGCAACTACATTGGTTTCATTTGTTCCAATCCTTTTCCAAATGTAACAGCCCCACCCTCAGCTCCACCTCTTTTCCCATTTTTGTATTGTCTGGGTGTGACTCGGTCAAAAAAAATCAGTGGTGGGAACCTCCCATTTTTGGCTTCAACCTGCGCCTTGGCGAAGCAATGGGCAGCCTATGTCCATATTTTTATTTGTCAATGCCCCAGACCCATGATACCTCCACCGGGAACTGCAACACCCAGCATTCCCCTTTCCCCGATCTTCCTGTCCTACTTTCAGGCAGAAGCCATCTGGCTCTCCACTTGATGTTCTGCCGCCTCATCTCTGGAAGGCTGCCTTTCCGTGTCTTGGCCCTTCACTTGGTCAGATTATCAATGGGAGCCTCAGCACAGGTGTGGTCCCAGCTGCTTTGAAAGCAGCAGTTGTACAGCCAACCCTGAAGAAACCTGGTGCTGATGTCTCTGTGATCGAAAATTACAGGCCTATCTCTACCCTGCCTTTTACATCAAAACTGCTTGAGAAAGTCGTTTATCAGCAGCTGGTCTCACATTTAGCTGACTCTGATCTGTTTGAGGTTTTCCAATCAGGGTTCAGGTCTGGCCATAGCACAGTCGGCTCTACTGAGGGTCCTAAATGACATCTATCTATCACTAGATCAGGGTACATCTGTGGTGCTTCTGTTGTTAGATCTGATGGCAGCATTTGACACAGTCGACCATGCGATTCTACTCGATCGCTTGGAACGATGGGTTGGGATCAAAGGGTCTGCTCTGGATTGGTTTAGATTGTATCTCCACAACAGGACATTCTGTGTTAAACTGGGTGATGTTTTTCTTCATGGGAGGGGCTCCGCTGGGTGGTCCCGCAGGGATTGATCCTTGGTCCTCTTTTGTTTGCAATTTATCTGCTTCCTCTGGGGTCAATCTTTCGTAAGCATGGCCTATCGTTCCATCTCTATGCTGACGATTGCCAGATTTACTCTCCATTGTGTCAGGAGAAAGGACACTCTATCCAGTCCTTTGTGTCCTGTCTTAACGAGGTAAAGTCTTGGTTAATGGCCAACTTTCTGCATCTGAATGAGCGAAAGACAGAGCTCATTGTTTCTCACCCCAACAGCAGGGCTGTGGGTCGTTATGTTGATCTTGGCCCTCTTTCTCCCTACTCCAAACCAGTTGTCACCAGTCTGGGCGTGAAAATTGACGCTGGACTTAAATTTGATGCTCACATCAACTCTGTGATCCAGTCCAGTTTCTTTCACTTGAGACGCCTTGCAAAAATCAAGCCTATGCTGTCAAGAGCCCACCTGGAGCGGGTACTCCATGCTTTTGTAATTTCTAGACTTGATTACTGCAACTCTCTATATGCAGGGTTGTGTCAGTCATGACTGCGTCGCCTACAAGTTGTGCAGAACAGCGCAGCCAGGTTCCTGACTGGAACCAGGAAACGGGACCACATCAGTCCGGTTCTGGCCTCCCTGCACTGGCTTCCGGTTTGCTATCGCTCACAATTCAAAATCCTCGTCTTTGTTTATCATTTCTTCCAGGGTGGTGGTCCCCCCTATCTAGCCACACTCCTGAACAGGCATTCCCCATCACGCGCTCTGCGCTCCTCTGACCAGGGCCTGCTCGCTGTCCCTCGTTCTAGGAGTCGTACTCGCGGGGACCAGGCTTTCTCAGTCCTAGCACCGTCACTCTGGAACCAGTTGCCACCCTCAGTCAGGCTGTCCCCATCTCTGCCAGTCTTTAAGAGTCGCCTAAAAACCCACCTCCTCCGCTTGGCGTTCCTTGAACGTGTTTGAATTTGGCCCTTTTTTATGCTGATTTTATTTCCCTGTTTTCATTGGTCTCTCTATCCCTTGTTTTACCCATTTGTCTTCTACTAGAATGTTTTACCTTTTATTGTAATATTTGAATTGCTTTTATTTTCAATGTATTCATCATATTTCACTTTTCCCGTGTACCATGTTCAGCGCCTTGGGCTTCCCGACAGGGTCGCGGAAGGCGCTTTGTAAATAAAGCTTTGACTGATTGATTGATTGATTGATTGATTGATTGATTGATTGATTAATTAGAGCCATAGCATTTATGGCTACGATGCCACTAAAATCTCACTCAAATCAAAGCATCGCAATAAATCAATTCCAAAACCACGACAATATTTATGTAGCAATAATATACACACAAATATATGCACAATATGAAATAAAATTCTAAATAATATGTTACACTGATGTGTACATTAAATTATAATGAACTTTAAATAAATAAAAATGATCAACTATAAATGTACAGGCTTCTAACTGAAAGCCCTGCTGAGGAAGACTAAAACTAAACATGTTCTCTACTAAAAACACAAAGTGTCAAGCAACATTGAAGCTTTTTCTGTGTAGGACTATTACTGCTATGTCACACTAAAATCTGTTCCTCTTGTCATCGAGAACGTGAGCTGCAGCACTGAAGTCTCTCACTGTCCGTGCTTGTGCGGACAACATGGATTCAGAGAACTGCAGTGAAGACAAAGGGTTACTTTGCGAGTGTTGCAGCTCCACGTTTACAAAATAAGTCACTTTTGTTCACGAATTTAAAAGTTTCTAAGGTGTCAAAATCATAGTTGCTGCTTTGTCGGACTCCAAGGACACCGCCATGTTGGATTTCCGTTTACTAACTGCGTGCACCACATTGGTCTAAAATGATCACGTGACAGCCACTTCACTACTTTCTCATTATGCTCAACACAAGCTAGTCTTAAAGTAAAATAAAGATTGGAATAAAACCACATTACTAAAAGGCAAAAAACTTTACTTTTGAAATCTGTACAAAAGTACTATTTTGCTACAAGTGGTTGTAGTGAGATGGAACAAAAACAGGGTTTTTAGGGATGGCCTATTTTGGCTGTGCTATTTCTGTGATTTAGGTCATCCGGTGGAAAACCAATAATCAACTTTTGGGTCATTTTTGGACGTAAATTTTCGGTGCAACCTTACTCCAAATCTATTGAATTACCAAAACTATAGATATTTTGAGTGTTTGCTTTTAGATATTGGGCAATGATTTCAGAATTATTCTTGAATGGGAGCAGATTTTCTGTCAGTTCAAGAAGCAAAACTTCAGTTGGGAGCTTCTGGGTTTTGAAATAACCAAACACTCCTCTAACATCTGGCCTTTAAATGAGCAAGGCCACATCTGTCCAGATTAGTCTCACCACTAGACACCTTCAGCCTTCAAGGCCGCAATGAATCTTTCCATCCAGTAAAAGGACATTGCTATTGTTGCCAATATTCAAAATTTAGCATTTTCAGTCAAACACTCATCAGTGTTAAAATGTTATTTGGACAGAATATAAAATTCAGAATAATTTTAAAATATTCATACCATATGTGTTCCTGTCTAATTGGCCTAAAACACAAATAACTGTTTCGTACAGTCCGGACTAAATTATGCAGCTTTCAGTAAAAACAATATGTAAAAAGACTTAATAAACCTTTTCTAACAGTAACCTAAATGTAATAAATGTCATTTGGTTATACCGAACTACACAAAGAATGCTGATCAACCAGTCAAACACTGGTTCATTCACGGCTTTCACATTTCCAGCCTTAATTCTAACCATTTGAGAGCTATTCTGAAACTAAAACCTGCTGTGTGTCCACAAAGTTTCACCTTCACAACCTTACTACAGGAATCCATCACTGGACTTGAACACCCAAAAGGAATGGTCCACTGATAAATGGCTTTCTCAGGAGTTTGATAAAAGGCACTTCACAGAAAAACAGATAAATTAAACATACTCAACGCTCTGTTGTAGCACATATGGGTCACTGACCTTTTATTTCCTAGTTGCTAAATACAATCCTTATGAGTTTTGAGAATCTAGTCCAGCAAAGACTTGTAGAACCTCTAGATCAGAATGTCCCCAAAACACCAGTAGTTTGCACAGGATTGTGGAAATAATAAAATATGTGTTCAATTTTAAAAATGAGCCCAAAACAATCCCAAAGACAATGTCAATATTATTTTGTTAAGTACTTCGAATTAGAGCTGCCGCAATTAGAAAACATAGTCAACGATTAATTTAATAGTTGAGTCCTGACGTTTATTGTATGAGCATTTTTAAAATCTCGCCTGCTGCGGCACGTTTGACGTTTGCTTCGTGCCTCCCTGCTCAACGCACATGTGCACTAGTCGCCATCCGTGTCAGCTGCTGCTAACATAAGTCGAGGCACATGCACAGTAGTACCACTGCAGCTCAGCATTTGGACCAGCATCACCGGAGAAATAACACATCATGGCGAGTCGGCAACGGAGCTCAAAGGTTTGGGAGCATTTATTTAAACAACTGAGAAGCAAGTACAGTTCAAAGTCTGTAAGGTGTAGAGATGGGTACCTTTGACATTTAAATCGATCCGGTACTAATTCCCGGTACCTAGGAATCGATACCGGTACTTAACGGTACCAATTTTCGATACTTTTGAGTGTTTATTATTTTAATTCTCTTTTATAATTAAATATATATTTTTCTCAATATATAACAATATTTGATAAATATCACGATAAATAACATTCAACTGTTTGTATTTTAACATCGTCCTTGTAGTTTTATAAGCTGATAATTAAACTGAAGCAAACATCTTTACTGTGAACTAAATTTACTGTGTATCTTCATTCCTTTTGCCGACTTTTTTCATTTGATTTTTCCTACTGGGAAGTTAGAATTTCCGAGGAGAAAGCGAACGCACCATTAGATGATAACAATGGTGGCATAGGAAGCTAACATAACAAGCTAACGTTATCTTTAACAGTTTATTTAGCTGCTGGAGCAGATTAAAACGATGATGCCTCACACTTAGATCGTTGTCGCTGGTTTCATCTTCACCCAATCACCCGTCGCATTTAGTAAAGTGAAGCCAAACTTTAGAGCGCGTTTGTGTTCATCTAGTCGGGAATTCGGAGTTCCAAGGAGAAAGCGAATGCACCATTAGCGAAATGGAAGCTAACATATCAAGCTAATTATATTTACCTACCGGAGCAGATTAAGATGAGGATGTCTCACTTAGATCGTTGTCACTGGTTTCATCATCACCCAGTTACCCATCACATTTAGTGAAGTGGACCCAAGCTTTAGCGTGCGTTCTTTCTACCATGCTGCTCTGTTTACAACTGGCTCGCAGCGACCGACAACATAACGCTCTTGCGCATGCGCAGCTGTCTTGGCAAGTTCTCGTTATGATGGACGGGTACCGAAACGAGGCACCGTTTGAAATGACGTGAATCAGTGCTCGGTCGGTACCTTAAAAAGTACCTAATTCGGTACCCATCCCTAGTAAGGTGAAACTCTCATTTCACGGGAGCACATCAGCAATGCATGAGCATCTTAAAAGGAAGCACGAGACGGCAGAGAAAAAAGAATCGCCTCTGTAAGTGTACCTCTTGTTAGCGGCTAGCATCATAGGTGTAGCAAAAACTGTAGTGAAAGCGATTACATGTTTAGAACATGTATGTATGTCATGTATTTGCTCTAATGTTACAAACGCTAATGATTTATTTTATCCCGCTTCATTACAGTGCTAAAAGAGAGCACTCTTTTTCTATAATGGACGAGTTTCTTACAAGGCCAAACACGTGCACACCGCAACAAGCCAACATCCTGACTGAGGCCATTTTGAACATGCTGGTACAGGACATGAGACCCCTGTTCATAGTCGTCGATCAAGGCTTTGAAGATATGATCAAGAAGTTCAATCCAGAATACTATAACAACTATTTACAAGGCCAATCACATTTCACCTCCATGATGGAAAGGAATTACGAGACAACCTTCGAAAAGGTGTGCGTCTGTGTGTGTGTGTGTGTGTGTGTCTGTGTGTGTGAGTGTGTGTGTGTGTGACTGAACGCATGACACACGATTAGTCGACTAAAGCCTGGTTCATGCTTCTCCGTCAGCTCCTCAAGGGACAGACACGCACGGATTGACGGAAGCGTTTTGCTCTCATACTTCTCCGTCTCCTGGAGAGTGTTGCAAAGCAATTCCCCGGCAGGACAACAGAGGGCGTAGCGCTGTTCTGTGGTATCCTGTCATGTATCGGTCCAAGATAGTGTGTTTATATTGTGTTTGTTGTGTATATAAGAGACTTTTAACACGGACATATTTGTCTCTCATTCTCCCACCGCTTCATGCGCTCCCCACCTCTAAACCCACGTTTCCTGTCATTTCCGTCCACAAATAAAACGCTTGCTGTGCATCTTTTCACTCCTCCAGTCACGGGAGAATTAAACGTTCATATTTTTAGAGTTTTTTCGCGAGATATTCTTCAAGCTTCTCCGTGTCTGCCGCTAGTTATCCTCGGCTCTCTTTGCAATGGCGGCGCTGTAAACAACAGCGGGGTCCTGACCAATCACAAGCTTGCGTAATCCGTCTCGTTCGACGGATGTTTAAAAAAGTGGGCTCGACTCTGTACGTACTTGCGTGCCCTACGCAAAGTTTGGCTTCACTTTACTAAATGTGACGGGTGATTGGGTGAAGACAAAACCAGTGACAACGATCTAAGTGTGAGGCATCATCGTTTTAATCTGCTCCAGCAGCTAAAAAAACTGTTTAAGATAACGTTAGCTTGGTATGTTAGCTTCCATTGCTACCATTGTTATCAGCTAACGGTGCGTTCGCTTTCTCCTCGGAAACTCTAACTTCCCAGTAGGAAAAATCGAGTGAAAAAAGACGGTAAAAGGAATGAAGATACACAGTAAATTTAGTTCACAGTAAAGATGTTTGCTTCAGTTTAATTATCAGCTTAAAAAACTACAAGGACGATGTTAAAATACAAACAGTTGTATGTTATTTATCGTGATATTTATCAAATATTGTTATATTTTGAGAAAAAAAATATATTTAATTATAAAAGAAAATTTAAATAATAAACACTCAAAAGTATCGAAAATTGGTACCGTTAAGTACCGGTATCGATTCCTAGGTACCGGGAATTAGTACCGGATCAATTCAAATGTCAAAGGTACCCATCCCTACTTCAGAGGGAGGCACAATGCGTGGTGACTCACTTAGGCTCCTATTTTCCATCAACAGGCTTAAAACATTTTGGAAAGCCAAAAATGGTTTACTAAAGGTTTGGGGGTCATTCCCATGAGGTAATGACAGTACCACATGGTAAAAAGCTTAAAAAAGTAAAGTTTTTATATGGAACCCTTAAAATTTATTTAGTCAAGAACATATGTTACACAAATCAACAGAATTGATCTGAATTAATGGAGATAACTTTAATTTACATGCTTACCACAGATAAATATTACCAGCATCCCATCTCCTTAACAGGCAGGCATTACATAAAAACAATACCAAAAAGATCTGCTCTGTCGTTTAGGACGTGATGAGAAAGGGGGTAAAGTCCTGAAAGCCCTCTGAAAAACCAAAAACCCATGAAGTCTAATCTTTACCAGGCATTTTACCATCACCCCCTCTTATGGCCAGGTGCCACTGAACAATGTGTGCGTGATGAGCATGAGGGTGCCAGCAGCAGCAGAAGCGTGAGGTGGGGACCACCCTGTCAATGGCATAGCAACTCCAAACCAGCCACTGTTACACTTCATCACTACCGTAACACTTCATCAGCAAGGACACCTGGGAGTCGTCAGAAATGTGTACAAACCAGCATGTAATGAAAGTGAAAAAGAAACTGAACACGTTTAATTGTGTAAAATTCATACAGCATGAGAGCTGATCAGGACTGGGTTAGCGATCAACTCATCCAGTAAGTTTTGTTGAGAATGCATTCAAAATAAACTTTTTCCACATTAATGTTAAACAATAAAAGATGAATTATTCTTTGAATAAATCTAACAGCAGCTTTAAATACAGCAACTACCTGGCCTGTAAAAAGCTAGACATTTATTTGTTAATAATTTCAAACTTGCAAACAAACATTTTAGAAGAGACACAAAAGAAAGTGTCCAAAGAATTTTCCACTAACCAAAGGACTGCGTTCTAATTGAAATGATCTGAGTGTAATAACTCAACATCCCCTGTGGTGTGTGGAGCTTCCCGGCAACACTGGCTGGATGACTGAGGAGTTATGGTGAGACTTTGATCCATATGCCAGGCGTGGTTTCACTCGCAATGCGTTCGCACGCACTCAAACACACATGTTCTCACGCACGAATGATGACAAGAACACACATTCTGGTGGATGAGAAATGCACAGGGAAATACACACTGCTTGGACATGCAGATTTATGAGTGCACACAGATTTCCTGGATGTGACATGCTTCTGACATCTTCTGTATCTCAGAGGAAGAATCAAATTTACTGCACGAACTCGAAATGCGAAACAGGAGTGCCAAGCAACAGAAAGCTACGGTCCCGTTAAAAGTTTTATTAAGAAAGCCCTCACCTGTTTCTGTTTCTAGATTCCAAGAAACTAGACTGAACTTCTTTGAGATGTGATTTTGAGTCAGAATTTTCTGGGTATTTTCTGGACATCTGCAGCCTTTGCATTCATTTGCCACCAAGTTTTGAAATCCATGAGGATGATCCATAACAAAAAGCATAAATGGTTTAGGGAAAGATTAAAAAGTGGCACATTCTAAAAATAAACAAAAAAGTTATAAAAACAAATGAAAAGGAAAAGAAACAAAACACTCAAGACTTACCATGTAAGGAGGTAGGAGCAATATGTAAGAATTCTACAGTGAAATAAACACAAAATTATCTAATGTCTAAATCACATTGGAGGGAAGGTTGCATTGAAACGGATTTCCTACTCACAGATGCTGTGTGAAAGTGTGAGCCTGCAGGGTTAAAAAATATCTCAAGCTACTTTTTCAATTACCAGCAACTCAATATTACAGTAAAATATATGTGTGAAGTGAATAATGAGTAAATTGTGGTGATTTGCTTCTTTTAGTGAGTTGTTCAGAACTATAACAGCAAGATTGCAAACAACTTCACTGCCTCTGTCTTAGAGATCAATAAGTGTAGTAACAGCTCATCACTGTGAAATACCCAAGAGTGCTAACTCAGGCAAAGAAACAGGAGCAAAGCTATCTAGGATGATGGGCCTGGTTGGAGTCGGGAGAGGCAGCGATAAGGCTGAAGGAGAGATGCTAGATCTAACCTTATTGACTTTGTCCACAAAGAAAGACAGAAAGTTCTCACAGTCTGCAACAGAGTGGATGGAGGCTGTAGGAGAGGCAGGAGAGACGATGCTGCTGATGGTGTTAAACAGCACCTTGGGGTTCCCTTGCGTCTCTGACTGCAGAGTTAAAGGATGTCAGAAGATCCTTTAGGTGCGGCAGATGGACGTGGAGATGGGTTTTCTTCCACAAGCGCTCAATTTTTCTGCATTGGTGCTTCAGGCTGCGAAGGCTGTCATTAAACCAGGGAGTAGGGTTCACTGCAGGAACTGATCTGGTTCTGACAGGACAGATGTTGTCCAGAATGGAGAGGCAGTGCTCGTTAAACAGAGAAGTTAAGGAATCTGGGTCATTATCAGAAGAACAGGGTGGATCAAAAGCAGCAGAAAAAATTGCTAGCTGTGCTCTCATTAAGAAAACGAGAACCAACCATACGGCGAGCAGGAGGTGGGGACACAGAAACTGACAAGTTAAAGAAAATGCAATGGTGATCTGAAATATAGACTTCCTCAGGACAAACACTGTCAGCATTTAGACCCAGGGTAAAAACAAGGTCCAGTGTGTGCCCCCTGGTGTGTGGGGCCAGAAACATGCTGGGTAAAGCTGAAGGAGTCCATAAGGCTGGAGAAATTCATGGCAAAGTGATGGGAGGGATCATCAACGTGCATGTTAAAGTCACCAACAATCACCAGTCTGGACAGCTTCACAGTGGAGGATAGAAAGTCACTAAACTCCTGAAGGAAAGAACTGTTTGGACCAGGTGGACGATAAACCACAGCACAGTAGAACGGGTCCTTACGTCCAACTTTAATCAGCTGCAGTTCAAAGGAAGCAAAGTGACCAGAGGTTGGAGAGCTACATGGAAGATGGTCTCTAAAAACAACAGCTAGGCCTCCACCACGACCAGAACCCCGGGGCTGGCTAAGAAAAGAATAACCACTCGGGCAAAGTTCAATCAGACCAGAATAATCAGATGTTTGCTGCCAAACTTCAGTCAGAAACAGAAAATCCAGGTTTTTAGAGAGAATTAGATCATTGAGCAGGAAGGACTTATTGTTAACAGAGCGGGTATTTAATAGAGCCATGCTGAGTGAGGAGGAGGAATCAGAAAATACAGAAACAGCTGGAGTTAGTGGACGTAAATTAGCAGGGTTAGATCCACGGTGTTTATAAAAACCACTCATGGAGGGAACCGGAGGAGAAACCACTGAGGAATGAGGATAAACAGACCTTAAAAAACTTGGACGGATGAACCGCGCTGCAATGCGGCCTGGCGGGAATGCGGAAGTGGCGCTCAGGTCACCAAACAAGGGGCAAGAAGCTAGAAGATCACGCCGATGTTTACTAGATAAACCACGCTTTAAGAGAAGTCTTATTCTCACCCGGATTCCTGCTCGTTTACCTCTTTTCCTCCAATGTTTTCCCGGGACCGGATAAACATAGCCGGAGGTGCGCAGCTCGTGACCTTTGTTTGGCTCCGGGCCAGTGTGCCACTCAGGTAAACAAACAGGATGGCACGTCCTCAATGCATCTTGGGAGATCGTGAACGAACGGAAGGACACACGAGTCTGGCGATCATAGGAGATGGTAGCAGAGACACTACTGAAGAGGATCACAGACAGGAGCAAAGTGGAAAAGAGGAGGTTAGTGGAGAAAAGTTTGAAAAAGTGGCCGATGACTGCGGCTAAGCCAAGCACAGGAGCCATCTTGTTGCCGACCGGAAGCAGAAGGACTGGTTCTCTTGTATTTATTGACGATGTGACTGCTGACAAAAGCAGCACGATAAATTCTGAAGTGTTTCGGGCAACATTATCTGCTCATATTCAGCCAAATGCCTCAGAACTCACTGGACGGCGCTTCATCAGTACAGATGGACAATGACCCAAAGCATACTGCAAAAGCAACCAAAGAGTTTTTAAAGGGAAAGAAGTGAACTGTTTTGCAATGGCCAAGTCAATCACCTGACCTGAATCCGATTGAGCATGCATTTCACTTGCTGAAGACAAAACTGAAGGGAAAAGGCCCCAGGAACAAGCAGGAACTGAAGACTGTTGCAGTAGAGGCCTGGCAGCGCATCATCAGGGATGAAACCCAAGGTCTGGTAATGTCTATGTGTTCCAGACTTCAGGCTGTAATTGACTGCAAAGGATTTGCAACCAAGTATTGAAATGTATAAGTTTGATTCATGGTTCTTATTCTGTCCCATTACTTTTGGTCCCTTAACAAGTGGGAGACACATATGCAAACTGTTGTAATTCCTACACCGTTCACCTGATTTGGATGTATACCTTCAAATAAAAGCTGACAGTCTGCAGTTAAAGTACATCTTGTTCGTTTCATTTGATGTCCACTGTGGTGGTGTATAGAGCCAAAAATGTTAGCATTGTGTCGATGTACCAATATTTATGGACCTGACTAAGTCGCACCAGCCATAAAATGTATGATGAAGAAGAAAAAAACATATACGTCACACTGGACTATAAGTCACATTTTGGGGGGAAATTTTATTATTTTTCTTACAAAATCTGAGACCAAGCGTTTCACACTGAAAGACAAGTACCGGTAACAGTAACAGAATAAACAACCAGGGGGCAGCAGCGCACCACGGTCTCCAGCAGAGGATGGCGGTGTTTCAAACCCTCTCAGCGGGCGGGGAGAGCTCATTTCTGGGCTGGAGCCGGCCCGCAGCACCCCGCTACTGGCTGCAGCAGGTGATGGCAGTGTTTGAAACCCTCCCAGCGGGACAGGGGAGCCGCCCGGCCCGCAGCAGCGCACCATGGTCTCCAGCAGGTGATGGCAGGGCAGAGGAGCTGAAACCTGGACCGGAGCCGATCCGCAGCAGCGCGGTATACATAATTTGGTATATAAGTTGCTCCGGAGTATAAGTCACAGGACCAGCCAGACTATGAGAAAAAGTGTGACTTATAATCCAGAAAATACGGTACTGAGAAAAAAGGCAGGATCTTTCAATTAAAGCTGCTATAGCAAATTGCAAACAAGCTAGGTTTTGATTTGAAAACGGGGTAACTAAACACTCATCCCTCGGGTATCTTCTTTCTATCCATTTCCACGGAAACCGAAATCGCATTGCCAGAGGAACAAGAGAGCGCTAAACACCAGTTGCCATTTTCTAGGTCTAAATGTCTTTTTGTTGTCTGTGACATCAAATGGTGTTTTTCTTTTTGGAACTCTGGTAGTTTGTCCTAAAGTTGAAGTGGTAGCAGCCGGCTGTTTCTCCTTCTCTGATATTATTGAGCGGCAAACCTCTCACACTAGTGGTGTTCCGTTGCTAAATATGAGATCTTGGAAATCTAAACAATTGTTACTAAGCAAAAATACAGACTGGATTTTTTAAAGGTGCTATTCACGAGTTCCACATGCATGCTCCTCCACATTGAGAGGAGCCAGTTGAAGTGGCTCGGGCATGCTTCCTGAACGCCTCCCTGGTGAGGTTTTCTGGGCACGTCCAACCAGGAGGAGACCCAAAGGAAGACACAGGACATGCTGGAGGGACTATGTCTCTTGGCTGGCCAGGGAACACCTTGGAGTTCCCCTGGAGGAGCTGGCCCAAGTGGCTGGGAAGTCTGGGCCTTTCTGCGTAGGCTAATGTCCATGTGACCTGATCCCAGATAAGCGGAGGAAAATTGATGAATGAATGAATGAATGGGCTGCGGAAGAGTGACATTGATGTTAACCAATCAGAGGTGAGAGATTTGCTCATTATGAATATTAATGAGTAAGCCTTGTAATCCTATCATTTTCTTCCCAACACTCCTCAGGCCACCTTCAACCCCCTGAAACAGGAGTAGAAGAGCTTTTTTTTTTTAACTGAAAATGACTCACACGGCATTCATTCATACTAAAGACCACAACAGATTTACTGGAAACTGTGTGACTGAGACACTAACAGCCATAATAAACCCTTATCCCTCAACACTTTCAAGCTGCACCTGTGAAATTTTCTCCCCATCTCTGCATCATGGTGGCAGAAATGGAGAGAGGGAAACTTGGAGCTGGTCTACTGCAATGCCTCCGAGTCTGCAACCCAGTCAAGAGCCAAGATAACTAACGGTGCTGAAGTGACTTTGCATTTTATACAATACCGATTGTATGTAGGGTTGTCACGGTAACCGGTATAGCGGTAAACCCCGGTAAAAAGGTTGACAATAAAAATAACCGTCCAGTTTTTAAAAAACTAAATTATCTCGGTGGGTTTACCGAGGCCGCGGTTTCGGCGCGATGACCCTTACCAGCCACCGTCGCTTCAGCTGAAGTTCCCGCGGCGCGCACTTTTTAGTTTGCAACGGCACCAAAACTTTGAAGCTGAAATAATGGCCGAAGGAGGAGACGGCAGCGCCTAGGACATCCATCAGCCCTCAAAGAAGACTAAATTGGAAGTATGGGCATATTTTGGATTTCTGAAAATTGCTGAGGGACAGTTATTAGAAGACGGCTATCCCGTTTGCAGAACGTGCAGGAAACAAGTGTCTGCAGAAGGCAGCAACACTTCAAATCTAACGGCACATCTGCGTGACCATCACCCACGTCTCTACAGCCAGTGCAAGGTAAGATAACATTAGCATTTTAGCTTAAATGCATGACGTGAGGACTTTTGGTTGAGGGAGAATGCAACGAGTCACTATATACTGCAGCCGCAGCGTCCTCTGCCAGCATTTAAACCGTGTCACGGACACCCTGTTGCTGGATGAAGCATCTTATTTGTTGATGATGAAGAGAAATATACAATTAGTTCCTTGTCATTGATTTGTTTACTTATTCAATGCCATTTATACTTGAACATTTGGATTTGATTACATAGTGTAGTAGTTATTTTAGTAATTTGTTTAAAGTGGATATTTATTTTAAATGCATATTTTTTAAGGTTGACTTGTACAGCGCTCAAGTCAAGTGTGGACTGGAGTTTTAGATTTTCATTTTGATAATGAAGAAAACAAGTATATGAGAAAACAAGTGGTGTTTCTTTGATTTGTTTACATATTGTTTATGTTTTGAATGTTTGGATTTGTATAATTTAAACCTGCACTGACTACTGTAACATGTTCCAGAAAAATAAGCTATTTGTTCCTTTACTTGTGAAAAGTTGCACTTTTGCTAAGGCTTTGTGTTATTTTAGGTTTAATAAACACTGTTAAACCTTTTCAGAACTATTTCAGTTTGTGTAGAACAGGACTATCAATGCTTTCTGAACATATGCAACACCGTTTAAAAAATACCGCGATAATACCGAAAACCGTGATAATTTTGGTCACAATAACCGTGAGGTTAAATTTTCATACCGTGACAACCCTAATTGTATGTGTACAAGCACACATCATGGTGGGACCTGGTTGGATTGACTGGTTGTTGAGTGAACAATCAAAGGTGATTTAGAAAAGGCTGCCATCTTTGTGGCTATGATTGTTCCTCCCTAAAGCATAGGCTTCAACATTATTGAAGACATTTGTGATCATTTAAAAACAAGGAATAAATAAATAAATCAGCAATCATCCAAAAAGACATCAATTTTTAAAAGAAATCTAAAGAACTAATCCTGATGGCTACTTCATGCTCAAGACTTTTTTTTTAATTACTATGTATTTTATTACTTAGACAAGTTTACAGAGTGAAAAAAGTAATAAAAAAATGGGGGAAAAAAACGGTTCAATAGTTGTACTTAGTACTGGTTTTGTGATCTTTTAGAGACGTATATTGTGAACATTCCAACGTGATGCAAACTTAATTTAAGTACATTGATGCCAACAACCCACTATCAAATTGAAAACAGTAACGAATGAGACAACATGAAACAACCATCTTAGAATCTCATTGAGTACAAGTTCGATTTAAATGGAGTCTAACATGAATATTTGACCGCCCCTGCTCTTGGAACAACTTCTCATACCACCAGCTTCCCACATAATCACGGGCAAGCGGTGTGGGGCACCAAGCAAAAAATTAATCACACAACAGAGCCACATGCTCCTCTACGACCTATTTGCACACATAGCTGGATGCACAGGCTCTTAGACATGAGGAAAACCACACTGCTGACCACACACACTAATCAGTGTGAACATGTGATTGCATTCTTAGCAGCTTCCCATTCCCATGAATCCCTGTCACACAAGCCACATAATCACATAATACCTATTAAATCTGACAGCACCTACATTTGTTTAGAAGTGACACAGTTCATCCAACTGATGAGCACAAAGGAGGGGGAGCTGATTAGGAGAGAGGAAGAGGAAACCTCATCTGACACATTCTTTATTAAAATGTGTGCCAGGTCTGATGACTCCCTCTTCATCAGTTTGGATTCCACAGCTGCTAGAATGAAACGAACAGCCTTGAATCATCCCAGCTAGAAGCTCTACGTAGAGTTTTATTGTGACCTGGCGCTGAAGAGTAGTAACTGCATATACTGCCCACCAGTGGGCAGAAGCATGATACACACTCAGTTTTTTTCTTCCTAATATTTTCAGATCAACAACTGAGCCATTTGAATTTGCTGCTACCATGCGCCACCCAAGACCCACAAATGATCAGAAAACAACGAGGTCTTGCTACTGGAAGTTTAACACGTACTCAAGCCTATTTTACTCAATCACAATTCATTCAACTGCATTCTTCACATGTGCCCATTACGAACCTTCTTATTAACCCCTAACACACACCACCTTTATGTCACTTTCGGACTACATCATGTAGCTTGATTCCACCTGAGAATATTCAAATTCAATTCAAGTTTATTTATATAGCGCCAAAGCACAACTAGAGTCGTCTCAAGGCGCTTCACACAGTAAACATTCCAATACAGGCCAGCTCATTAAGCAAAACAGAAAAAAAGTTTCCTATATAAGGAACCCTAGCCTGGCAAAACAGACTAAATAAATAAAATGAATGTATTATTTAGTCTGGCAACGCTCCATTGACGGCTCTCGGTTGTGGGGCGGGTTCTACCGATGTCTTTCAAATGATCTCCGCATGCTACTGGACAATTAATGTGACATACTCACCGCAACAACTATCGGTAAATGAGGCGATCCGCAGTTGAAGGAGAAAATACATAATTTTTTCTAAAAAAAGGCACTTAAATACATCTGTCTGCTCCTGATTCTAATGAAGCCCAAGTTCTAATAGTCCAAAATTGATGTCAAAGCCGTTTCAAATGAGCTGTCGCCATCTTGTTTCACTCTGTTGCATCATCCCACCCACCAGGCATATGGAGTGCCCTGATTGGCCCACAAAGCGGATAAAGCTCTGTGATTTGTTCACTAAGCAGATAGAGCACTATGATTGGCCCACCATTATGGACCAATCACAGCTCTTTATGTGTTTGAAACCCCTCTAGAGAGCTGTGATTGGCCAGCCAGAATGCTGTTAGGGGCTGCAGAGGTTCCAGTGGAGCGTTCCTAGACCAAACTTTGCAAAGCAAGAATTTGGTCTAGTTCACTAGGCTAAAGGAATCCAGCAAATTGCATCAAGTCACTGACTAGTGTCAGTGACTTTACAGCACAGCAATCCTCATACTAAGCAAGCATTTAGCGACAGTGGAGAGGAAAACTCCCTTTTAACAGGAAGAAAGCTCCAGAGAATCCTGGCTCAGTATAAGCAGCCATCCTCCACGACTCACTGGGGATCGAGAAGACAGAGCAGACACACACACACGCACACACACACACACACAGCATACATACCAAGTAATGTTTCTATGGTTATATTGTGATTTCTTAGTAAATATTCTATTTGGTGAGAGATAAACTATATTGTATTTATCCTAGTGGATCTATAATTAAACGGGTAAACTAGTAGTAGCACATCCAACGTCAAAGAAAGTTAAATGTTTTTATCAGGGGAGGGAGAATGTTTAAATGGTTGGCAACAATGTTCAAGACAATGGCCCCCTCCATGAGGCTAGCAGAGCTCAACAGAACACCGTTGTAGCTTCTTCTGGGGAGAAAAACACTTAAAGAAAAAGTAAAGTTAACAGCTGAAATTGCAGGAAATAATACAGTTAAAGAGCAAATTGTAGAAGAAAGTAGTCGAGTGTGGAAAGTGGTCAGTATGTCCACCAGCTGCCTATAGCAGCAAAACTACAGAGATAACTCTGGATAACCTAGCCTTTTAGATGGAGGCATGTGGGAAGCAGGGCAAGGAGGAGGGGCTCAGAGTAGACCCGCTGCTCCTCAACATCGAGAGGAGCCAGTTGAGGTGGCTCAGGCATCTGGTTAGGATGCCTCCTGGACACCTCCCTGGTGAGGTTTTCCAGGCACGTCCAACTGGGAGGAGACCTAAAGAAAGATCCAGGACACTTTGGAGGGACTATGTCTCTCGCCTGGCCAGGGAACACCGGGATTCCCCCAGAAGAGCTGGCTGGGGAGAGAGAAGTCTGGGCCTCTCAACTTAGTTTGCTGCCCCCGCGACCTCACTCCAGATAAGCGGAAGAAAATGGATATATGGATGGATGGATGGATAAACTATTGTCACATCAGTGATATTCTTGTGTCTAGACTGTCTGCCTTCACACGCTCCAACACATCCGCCACTGCTGGTATCATATGTGTCACAACAGCCACTTAAAACTTAACAGGGAGGCCCAGATTAGACCCAGTATGAAGCTGATGGGAATGATTAGATAACAGATCAAACGTCTTTTTGAAAGGGGAGTGCTGGTTCAAGCAACCCGTGAGGTGCATGTGACACATTAAACAGATGTCAACCATTCACATCATAAAATGGGCAATAAATGGCTCCTTGTTGTATTTACGCAGCAAACCAAGGTTTTGGGACTCTGTGTGTAAGGTATGTGTGTTGTGAGATTTTGTCGCACTAGTTGTAAAGATAAGGGATCAAAAGGTAAAAACATAATGTGTTTGCCACATGAAAGATTTTTTTAAAGAGAAGTGACATAACTGTCATGCTTTTGGCTGGATGATTAAAGACTTGTAACAATTTTGAAGGAGTTAAAAATTTGAGAGATTATTATCATGTTGAGTGCCATTTGATGCTTGGTACCATTAAAAAGGCTCCAGTGGCATATGTTATGTCTACAAGAACCTGGACTGCAAACACCAGCGCAAAACATGTGTACAGATGCAAATAAATAAATAAATAAAACAGAAGATTAGAGCTCAGTAAAAAATGTTAAAAAAGATTAAATTAAATTTTTATACTAATTATGTATGGCACGTTACAAGTGGGTGCTGGTCAAGTTGGGTCCCCACCTTGTACTTTTTGATTGTCATTTTTAACAGAAAGGTACTAGTTTTGTATGACTGAGGTGGAAAATGGTGACCTTTAGCACCCACTTATACATTACCCCCAAATTCCACTACCTCCGCTCCGCTCCGCTCCGACACGAACGCCGGAGCAAAATCGGTCCCGTTCTAGTCAATCAGAGCAATTCCACTACTGCGGCCGTGCACCGCCCTCTGTTCCGGCGTCCGGCAAAAATAGAATCGATCCTATTTTCGCCGGACGCCGGAACACCTCCGCAGTAAATGGACAAAAATCACAACGGTCCAACAGGAAAAGGAGCAAGCACAACTTCCGTTTTTCACAATAAATCGATAAACAAAAGGCGTTTTTTGTTTCATATGTACAGGTTTAACAACTTTTAACAACTATCAATGTTGGCTGAAGTTTAAATGCACAAAAGTAAGCCATAAATACAGTTTCTACTATCAAAGTAGTCACACTTTGTTGATCCAAACACTGCTGATCTGTCAACACAAATGATGGGCAGATTAAACAGTTCATTTCGATGCTTCTCCCACACAACGGGTGTTTGGATCTAACTTCCGCGTTTATTGCTCGGACTGTATCGCAAGATCTCGAAAATCCCGCGCATGCTTGTTTGCCCAACTCAGGTCTCCGCACCAGAGCGGAGCCGTTGTAGAGCGGGTACCAGTAAAAATTGAGTTCGGAAGCGAGCGGCTGCGGAAGGCGGGGGCGGACCGGAGCGGAGCGAAGGTAGTGGAATTTGGGGGTTAGGCACCAGCTCTGTGACCCTGCACAGGTGAAAGCTGTGCTTTAATTTTAGAATAATGAAAAAATTAAATTAAAGAAAGTTATTTATGTTTTTAAAGTTGACAATTATTATTTTTTTTTTTTTACTTTTTGGGTATAAAACCTCTTCGCGGTATGACCTTTTGGTTGTGTAGCTGACAAGTGAAATTGCACTACAGTATCCACGCATCATACAGTCAGGAGAATTAGCGACAGAGCAAGAGGGTTGACAACACTAAGAGAAAAAAAAGTATCGAAAGCATGACCATCTTTCAAGTTCAAACCAACAAATATGAACGTTTGATGCATACCATGCAAGGCTGAGCTCGTGTTTCACAACAGCATGACTTAATTCCCCAGAATCGCAGCAGAAAACATCCATGCCCTTCAGGCACAAACCAAAGACCCAGGACATCGTATGTGAGCTACAGTGGAAATGCCGATAGGATGAGTATTGCCAGCTATTGACCGTTTGCAGGTGACATCAACCCACTCATGAGACCGCCCCCTTAACCATGATGGACGGCAAAAGACGTTTACACATGTTAAAACTCTAGTCAATCTAGTCAAAACATGCCAGTTTGTAGCCTTTTATCGCTTTTATTTAGTTGATTTCACAGTAAAATGGTAGCTTGCTGCACAGTTGGCTGCACTAACCCCAAGATTCCACTACCTCCGCTCCGCCCCCGCCTTCCGCAGCCGCTCGCTTCTGAACTCAATTTTTACTGGTACCCGCTCTACAACGGCTCCGCTTCGGTGCGGAGACCTGAGGTGCGCAAACAGGCATGCGTGGGATTTTCGAGATCTTGCGATACAGTCCGAGCAATAAACGCGGAAGTTAGATCCAAACACCCGTTGTGTGGGAGAAGCATCGAAATGAACTGTTTAATCTGCCCATCGAGAGGTCAGCAGTGTTTGGATCAACAAAGGGTGACTGCTTTGAAAGTAGAAACTGTATTTATGGCTTATTTTTGTGCAGTTAAAGTTCAGCTGCCATTGATAGTTGTTAAAAGTTGTTAAACCTGTGCATTTGAAACAAAAAACGCCTTTTGTTTATCGATTTCTTGTGAAAAACGGAAGTTGTGCTTGCTCCTTTTCCTGTTGGGCGGTTGTGATTTCTGTCCATTGACTGCGGAGGTGCTCCGGCATCCGGCAAAAATAGAATCGATCCAATTTTGTGGAACGGCGGGCGGCGCACTGCGCCGCACGGCCGCAGTAGTGGAACAGATCTGATTGACTACAACGGAGCCGATTTTGCTGCGGAGTTCGTGCCGGAGCGGAGCGGAGGTAGTGGAATTTTGGGGTAAGGCGACTATTGCTTTGTACAAACCCAGTGGTCCAGTAACAGACAAGGATGAAAACTTAACTCGTTTTGTTTTTTCAAATAACTTTGATGGAGATTGAGGACGGAGATGAACTGCAGCGATCAATCAAACAGATTAGAAGCCCTCATATTTGCAGCAAACATGTTTTTACTGGGTAAGATAAACGTGCGTGACAGGGATAAATGTGATGCATTTATAGTACTTACTGATAATCCTGATAGATATTTCACCACGGAGGACACATGGTACAGTCTGCTGTGGTGAAATACGATTAATATTTTCCAATGTAGGATTACATGTGATAAAATTATGTTATTTCTTCAGTACGAGCGTCGCCGTTCAGAGATCTTCTCATACCGGAATCCAGTGACACCAGCAACAAAAACTAGCCGAGATCTGGTCTTTCGTTAAAATCAACTTTGGTGTGAAGTGAAACGCTGTTCACTTATATTTTTATGGAACATAGTAGCTTTGTCTTTTTTGTAGAAAGGAAAAGCAAAAACATTTGATTAAATCTGATTTGATGGATACTTAATTTTTTAATGTTCATTTTTCTTTTAGTAATATAATCACTAGGGATGCACCGAAAATGCAGCCACTGAAAATTTTTGGCCAAAAATGACCCAAAAGTGCTTTTGCGGTTTTGGCTGAAACACGTAAATCACCAAAACAACACAGCTGAAACAGACCGTCAGGGGAACGTTTCATCTCGCTCCACCCTCATGTGGGAACTTGCTCTTTGCATTGTAAAAATCCACATTCGCACCGATTTCTAAATAAGGTTTTTTGCCTTTTAGCAATACGAAAAAAGATCGCTGGTTCGTTCAGTTAAGATCGCTGGAATATTCATGTCAATTATGACACACTTTTACTTCAAGTTTCGCATCTGTCACGTCTGCCCTGTTTTTTCTTTTCTTTTTTTTTTACATTCCTGCTACATCTGTACTAGCCCTAACTAGTCATTAGCAGTGTTTTTACCCTCCTTTCTCCTAGCTTAACCAGCCAGCCTTAAGGTTGGTTTATGCTTGACGCGTCCGCGAGGTCCGCACGGCTCCGCGCGGAAAAGTTGCGTCATTTTGCGTCATTTTAACAACCACGCCCCACCACCGCGTCTCCGCACGGCCCAAGATTTCCGCAACGCGCACCTCGGAAAATTTCTAACCACGCGGACGGTCGGACGCGGAAAAACATGGCGGACCGGCACGGCAGAGGTTGGTAAATACAGACATTTGTATGATTCAGCTCTCAGAGATCACCGTGATCAACATGTTGTTAATAATTCTTGGAGAGAAATAGCTCGCACTGTCGGAAAAGACGAGAACGCTGTTAAAAATGCTGGAATGTCATGTTGTAAACAGTAATTTCTACTTCTACTATGGTGTAGTGTTGGATGCATGCCGTAGAGCTCCATGCTGCCCCGTTCAGTTTGGGAGAAAATTGGCTCACCGCAGAGACGAGCCGCACGAACCATAAACGCTGCGAGTTGTGAAGCGCGTTCCAGCCGCGAGCCGCATCACCGCGCGGAAAGTGAATGCGTCAAGCATAAACCAAGCTTTATCCTTCCTTAGGGAAAGCATTGGGTCTGGGAACTCTCCTATTCAAATAACCCCACCTCCTGAAAATTCTAACCCAGCCAATCAGCGCTGAGCAACGTAAGTCACACACTACAACGCTCAGTTTCTCATGAACGACAAACACAACGTCTGAAGTGGAGTTTGCTGCGCCTCTTTCCTCTGTTCTAAATGACTTGAACATGTCTTTATAACCACAACAAGAAGAGCTAAAAGCCTTTCTTCTAAAGAAAGATGTTTGCGTTGTTGCCAGACGCCATTTTTTACTACAGCTAAAAACCACAGCGTTGCGTAGCACAGTCGGCACTTCCGCCGTTTTTCTGATAGGTTATTTTTGTGCTGGCTAGTCCCGCCCCTCATGCGCCTCTCTGCCTGTTGCATCACTTTCTTTCTCACTGGACAGTCAACATCTTTATCAGAGGGTGAGTACTCCTCTTCAGAATCAGAGTCAGCCATTATCAAACAAAGAGCTTTGTCAACAACAAAGATACCTGTCAGCATTGTCAGTTTCTCCTCTCTAATATGTAATAATATTCGCCCTCTGTGTGCTCCACTCATCCCCTCCTCTCCTCAGTCGCGAGTCTCCGGACGGGAGGCAGTTTTTGAACTCTATATTCTACAAAAATTTAGAAACACCCAAAGGTGTTGCTCAGATTGAAGTCACACATGTTCTCCACTATGTTCTGGTGTAAAGTAATACCTTCATGAGGACTTTTATTTGTGGCTGTGGCTTGTTAAACGCAGCAGTGATGCAATATTGCAACTTTGGTGCTTAAAGGGTTAATTTTACAGTCTTTCTTAGAAGGCCTTCTAGCAACAAGTATGTACATTTATAATTGATTCTTTTTTATTTATAATTGACTATTATTTAATGTACATGAGTGGGCTCAAATGAAACATTTTATTTTGAGCTTTAATTGATATTGTGCATTGTTGTTAAGTTAGTGCCAAACAAATATATTTGTAATTGGTTTATTGCAAAGCCTTGATTTTAGTGAGGTTAGTACACAAAACGGTTTGGTTCTAATGTTTCAGTTTTCAGCCTTGACTTTCTTCTTTTCAGTTTCACCCAAGAAGTTTCATTTCGGTGCATCCCTAATTACAACCAAAGCAAGTTGGTGTACTAAATGTCTTCTCTCTAGGTTTCAGGAATAAACATTCAATAGACAGCTTTATCTGGGCAAATCAATATGGACCAGAGCTAAAAGGTAGCCATTTAAATGGGGTTGATTGCAATTTTTCATTTTTATCTTGAGATGCATTATATTAAATATCTTACTAAAGTTGACCTTCAAAAAGGTAAGGTTGGTTTATGCTTGACGCGTCCACGAGGTCCGCACGGCTCCGCGCGGAAAAGTTGCGTCATTTTGCGTCATTTTAACAACCACTCCCCTCCACCGCGTCTCCGCACGGCCCAAGATTTCCGCAACGCGCACCTCGGAAATTTTCTAACCACGCGGACGGACGGACGCGGAAAAACATGGCGGACCGGCAAGAACTAGTACGGCAGAGGTTCGTAAATACAGACATTTGTATGATTCAGCTCTCAGAGATCACCGTGATCAACATGTTGTTAATAATTCTTGGAGAGAAAAAGCTCGCACTGTCGGAAAAAACGAGAACGCTGTTAAAAATGCTGGAATGCCATGTTGTAAACAGTAATTTTTACTTCTACTATGGTGTAGTGTTGGATGCATGCCGTAGAGCTCCATGCTGCCCCCTACAGTTTGGGAGAATATTGTCTCACCGCAGAGACGAGCCGCACGAACCATAAACGCTGTGAGTTGTGAAGCGCGTTCCATCCGCGAGCCGCATCACCGCGCGGAAAGTGAATGTGTCAAGCATAAACCAAGCTTAAGACCAACCCTGTCATTTTGTCTCATTTCTGCCCATGAAAAAAGCTAATTCTTTTAAAACCACGTGAGTTCTAGGAATGGAAAGTGATTTCCAAAAATGTAGAATTTCGAAATATACTAACTGAGCCGATCAAATGTAAGAATGTCAATATTGATTCTTCTTCTTCTAAAATGTCACATTGGCTCATGTAAACATTGTTCTATAAATGTTAATAGCACTAGTCATTTTCTGATACACAATTAATCTGGCTAAAATGCCACATTATTACTGCTGGATGTTTCCCAGAAGCTGATTGAGTTTATCATGAGCACGTTTTACAGACCTTACTAAAGTATCTTCATTCTTGCAAAGCTTTGGCTTTAAAAGGGATTCCAAACTGTGTGGGTATGTACGTTTGTCAGCATGCATCTCGTCTCTTTGGCCAGGGCTCTCATAACCCCTCATGCAGATATACATAAATATGGCTTTAATGCCAATCACAACCTGGCAACATGTGCTAAACATGTGTTGCACGCTTGGAGTACAAGAAAGATGATCTCACACTCAGACAGGGCACGGCTTGCTCTCCGAAACCAACTCCCTCATCTCTGCACACACACACAAGCACCAAGGAGCTGATTTATAATAATGAGCAAAGGTCTTGATCCAGCCTTCATCTCTCTGCAGACATTTTTCTATTAAATTTATTTATTAAACTTGTCATGTCTTTTTAACTCATTCACTGCCATTGACGACTAAAGTCATCATTTACATGTTTTTACTGTGTGGGCATCGGAACGAGCCCCCGCGCCGAGAGAACAAACATCTCAGCTCTGAAGCCGATCTTTATCCGCATACGTCACACGTCACATGATCAGGAAGCAGAAAATCCATGTGTTAGGAGATTGTTTTGGGCCATTCCTGTAAAAAAAAAAGGTGAGGCGCGAACCGGAAAAGCGTCTGCCGATCACAATTCAACAAGATTATGAAAGAACGGATAACGCTCGAAACACGCGGATTCTTCCTGATGTAAGAAGTGAGTCTCCGCTTTGTGTTGGTTGTTTTGGCTTCGACATCATCCTAGCGTGCAACCAATCAATCAATCAATCAATCAATCAAAGCTTTATTTATAAAGCGCCTTCCGCAACCCTGTCAGGAAGCCCAAAGCGGTGAACATGGTTCAGTTGTAGGTAAATATATTGAATAAATCAAAAATAAAAGCAATTCAAATTACAAAATAGGTGAAACATTCTGGTACAGGTCAAATGTGTAAAACAATGGATTGAGTGAACCAATGAAAACTGTGAAATAAAATCAACATAAAAGAGGCCCAAATCAAACATGTTCTGGAAACGCCAAGCGGAGGAGGTGTGTTTTTAGGTGATTCTTAAAGACTGGCAGAGATGGGGACAGCCTAACTGAGGGTGTCAACTGGTTCCAGAGTGACGGTGCTAGGACTGAGAAAGCCCGGTCCCCGCGAGTACGACACCTAGAACGAGGGATAGCGAGCAGGCCTTGGTCAGAGGAGCGCAGAGCGTGTGATGGGGAGTGTCTGTTCAGGAGCGTGGCAAGATAGGGGGGACCACCACCCTGGAAGAAATGATAAACAAAGACGAGGATTTTGAATTGCGAGCGATAGCAAACCGGAAGCCAGTGCAACGTTCTGTGACTCTTAAAAAAAACAGTAAAAATGGTGAGAAACGCTGGCAGTGGATGAGTTAAAAGCATCCCATTAAAGAACTATCAATATGCTATGGATAGCTTTTAGATGTCCTACATTTTAATTAAGTTTTCTCTAAAACTCTGAGGAATGGAGTACACTATGCAAAGATATTATTTAATACCACCTTGTTGGTACAAAAATATAAATTACTGACATGAAACTGTAATGTTCTTAAATACAAATGGAATAATCACCAATCAGGTATCTTAATGAGATGATGCTGGTCAATGGATATCACCAAACACTTAAGATACCAGCATCACTGCCATGAAGCGCGTCGCACATACAGAACCGTCAGCTCAGGCAAGCCCTCCAGGCGTTTGAAAGCATTTCATTTTCATGAGTGAGGTTCCAGGGCTTTCTGTCAAGTAAGAATGAATATCTCCCCAGCAGATTTGTGAAGGAGAAAAAAAACCACCAGCAAATTGGATCGTTGTGTTCCGTCTTCCCTGAGCTCATGCAGGCTTTTAATAACTAATTTTGTCTTCAATAAGCTTCTCTCTAAACCTTCACCTGCCTTTGGATGGTAAAGTGTTTACATACCGGTGATTTTGTACGTAAACTTTCTTAAAAATGTACGTTGCATATTGATTGCAGGCCATATTGTGTTTGTTTTGCCACCCAGCCACTTGTGCATGAGCACAATGATGAAAAAAGATGTCAACATAACTCTCCTTTTTTATGTTTTTTTCTTCTCTGTCGGTTTCAAATGCAGAAGCCTATGTACAAAATACCTTGCAGTCGGCATACTAAGGCATGTTGTAATTTTCATAAATAAAAAGTGAAACCCTCCCTGCTTTTTTCACAAATCGCACACTGGTCTAGACAATGTCCGCAACATTCACAGTGGGAAAGTATTTCAGCAGGAACCAGTTTTCCTTCTGTACACTAACACACCAGCATGAAAAACAAACAGTTGTCATGCTAACCGCAAAGCTAGCAGAAGTAGCTGGGCCAAAAAACTGCAAGATTATGTGTCCATTACATGAATTCAGTGTTAATTTCATTGACTAAATATTTTCTGGGTTTATTTTTTCGTGACAAATTAATTTTTGCAGACTAAAACAAAACAATAACGCACACGCACGCCTTTGAAGACTAAATAATGACGAATACTGACCAATATTTTCGTTGATGAATAAGAGACGACTACAAAAATTGACAGAAACAAAAATCTAATCAGAAAACAGAAAATATGTGACACCGGAAAGTAAAACCATTCAGCTAATGGAACAGGTGGGAATAGACGAGAAAAGAACCAATCACAGACCAGGTATGATAGGAAGCAACCCAGACTCCCCGAAGAAAGCCTGGACTCCTGCAGCAACGGATAGTTTGTGAGGCTCATTTAGTTCACGGTAAGTCCTTGTGACTAAGTATTTGTTGATTAGAAAAGATGATTTTAAAAACATTCATCTTCTAGTATTTTTAAATTCACGGAGTAATGTTGTTTTTGCGTTCTGATTCAGGTGTCTCAACCCGCGAACATAATAATAAGTAAAGAAATAAATAAGGACACTGATTATGAAGACACGACTTTGCAGTCGCAGTGAGGATTTATCTCAGGGGTGTCAAACTCATTTTAGCTCAGGGGCCACATCGAGGGAAATCTAGTCCCAAGTGGGCCGGACCGGTAAATTAAAAACAACTTCAGATTGTTTTCTTTGTTTTAATACAATCAATATAAAACAAGGCTGGAGCCTGAGGACCGTGTATCCAAAATAGTACAAGTACAACACCTGAAGTGTACTTGACAATTTGAATAAAAAATAAAAATCAATAAATAAAAAAAAAATTCCTGAGTGATTCAAAGAGCTTACAGATCACATGGCTAGATCAGTTTCATGCAGCACTTAAAGTATATTTGACTCATTTTACTTTACATCTTTTAGCTTTCACCAGCACATCAATATCAGAAGTCACATCCTGAGTGGCGGCCAACTTCAGGATGTGATTCACGTTCTTGTGTGAGCCTTGAGCGCAGCTTTGTTTTATTTATACTCATTACAGAGAAAACTTGCTCACAAAGATACGTTTATTATCACTCTACATTGTAAAGTATGAAAATAAAGTTTACACAACCATCTTGCGGGCCGGATTAAACCCGTTTGCGGGCCGGATCCGGCCCGCGGGCCGCATATTTGACCCCCCTGATTTATCTGTTTTCTTTGGCCATCACCCACAGGTGACATAAACAACGCCGTGGCTCTGCTTGTTGGAGCTAACTGCTCTTATTAGCATGACCACAGCTTTCTGTTTTCAGAAGAGATTGGCTCAATTTTCCTTAAAACAAAACAATCATAGGCCTCAAGACGTTTGAAAGTCTTTAATTTTTCATGAGTTAAGAGTCCAGGGCTTTCTATTGAATTTGAATAAATGTCTCGCCAACAGACTTGTTAAAAAACACCGACGAATCGGACCAACGTTGTCCATCATCCCAGAGCTCATGTGGGCTTTTAATAACTTTAATTTTCCCTTCAACAGAATTTTTAAACTTCTCTCTAAACCTCCTGTTGTCTTTAGATGTTGAAGTGTTTTTATATCAGGGATTTTGTCCGTAAACTCTCTTAAAAGTGAACGTCGCGTACAGTTTGTTTTTGCCACTCGTGCATGCACACAAAGATGAAGAAAGACGTCAACAAAGATCCTCCTATAGATCGAGATCTGGTGACTGTGGAGGACTTTTGAGTACAGTGAATACTAAAACTAAAATGAATTGGATGACTAAATTGTGACTAAAATTAAAAAGAATTTTAGTCAAAAGTATAAGACTAAAAGTAAATAAAAATTTCTTGTCAAAATTAACACTGCTTTATTAAATCATTACATGTATGCATCATTAACGTGCACCAACACACAGTTAAGGATGCAGTCTCCTATGCAGGGGCGGCGTTAGGCCCGGTTACTTGGGCTGAAGCCCCGGATGTTTTATGAAAAGCCCCGGATCTGAAACGTGGAAGTAACATGCAGTACCAAAAACCAACAGAGAGGGAGCAGCTGGCAGTAGTTTGTATACAGCCTGCCTGAGCCTCCACCACTGAAGAAGAAGCCCTTCAGCAGCCGGCTTCTTCTGCACTCTCTGCCTGAAACGCATGAGTGAAGATGGACATAAGGACGTTTTTTAGACCAAAAGTACAACGACAGAACCCCAGCTTTGATGAGACTGGTGTTGACTCAGGTTTGTGAGTCTTATTTGAAAATATTTGTTGTGCTGCTGGTTTGCCTAAAGTTAGCTTAATATCAGGTAAAGTTGTTGGAGAAAGAAAGGGAATATTTACTATCATCTCACACTACACACTAACAGGAACAATACTCTGCCCTGAATATGCTTCATATGTAGCTTCAGGTTAAAAATTATATGGTACAAGACATATATATTGTTGACTAGTGTGTGTCACGTGTGTGTGTGCGCGCGCGTGAGTGCGTGCGTGCGTGCGCGCATGTGTGTATTAAGCCCCAGATCTTCTTCAGTCCTAAATCCGCCCCTGCTCCTACGTACATAGGCTCAGGCGTGGTGCTGCGCCACAGCTGAAACTCCAGTGCCACGCCTAAGAGTCCAACATCTATCTTGCTAACAGATGTGGGCTAGCAACCAACAACAATAGCTGGTGCCCTTTGGTTCAGACCAGCTCAATGTTTACATGTTTCCATGGCAACACCTAGAGCGTTGTGTGAAAAAAATAGCCATTAATTGAGTAAAGTAATGATTACCCTCTGAGAGTGGCACACGTGCGCTCACACAAGCAGAAGATTAGCTGGGTCTGCCCTCAACCCAGAAAACGTAAACTGGATGAAAACTTTTGCACAGTGAAGTTTGTGTACTTGCACATCACCACAGCTAAACACATAAAAATGTTCAGCAGATGAAGATGAAATCTCCCCACTGTGCTAAAATGGGAACCACGTGCTAACTACGTGTAGTGGCACACTTGGTATAAAGTAAGTCCTTCCACTCATTATAAGGGATGACCCATATTCCCTGAGGGTGGAGACAGAGCCAATCAGCTCTCTGCTTGTTGGCCCTTTGATCATAACCTCCAAACCAGAGCGGCAAGTGATTAAATAAACAAGAGAGGGAGATGTGTACCCGCTGTCACTTTCCTTAGGCAAAAGACTGAGTCAGTCTAAGGTACCATTAAGTTGCAGGGAATCCTTTGCTCTGAGCCAACAGCTGAAACCACAGAGGTTCCCAACCAACACATGTGGTCAATGTGCTTTTCTCAGACAAACCAAACCACAAAGGCTCTCTAGGGAAAAGTAACAGAACCATAGATTCACACATACCACACGCAGTGGGCAAATCTCACTGCAAGAATCTGAATGAGAAACAACTTTATTAATTCCATTTTTGGCTCTTTTTAAAACACAGGAAAGGTTTCTCTTTACCTGTCGGCAAACGAAACATTAGCAAGGTAAAGAGAAACCTTTCCTGTGTTTAAAAAAGAAACTAGACAAAGTAAGAACACACCAAAGAAATCTACGTTATTGTTGATGCTCCAGCGTCCTGAAGCATAGAAATGTGTCTCCGCAGTACAGCCCGTCCAAGGTTACACACACCGATACAGGCAGACCATGAGAGTGGCCATCAAGGCTACGATACTATAGCTGCATCACCTATAAAATCCTGAAAAATCAGCTTTTGATTTATCAAGCAAACAACTTTGGTTCATTCTGACAAGCGGAAAATGTATTAATACAATTAATTAGAAAGAAAGCCACCTGTAGAGTTCCAGGTTTTCCAATGGTTCTAACAAGACCAGCTGGTGAGCTGCAGCCAAACAAACATCTGTATGGAGTTTTAACTACTTTATTGTGGTGAAGCTTGATAGTTCAAAGAAAGTTCTCAATAAATGATTCGTTTTTTATCATAAAAGCTAATAATCATTTTACAGGTGTGTGGTCAAACCGATAAAAGGAAGGTGATTAAATCAGTCTTCAAAACAAGTGAAAAGTTTTTAAAAACCAAAGTCGAGACTTTAAAACAAACAGCTGTGTTTCAAATAAAAATACCAACACACAACCGCGCCGTCACAAGAAGCTGAAGAATAAAACACATGGAAGTGTTGATTTAGTTTATCTCTTCTGCACTTTTTCCTAAAAATAGTTAGGTTGCTGTCTTAAGCCGGGCGTACACTGTGCGACTTTTTCACTCGTAGCTCTCAGCTTCAGCTCAAACTGTACGACTTCCTCGCAGGGCAGATCTCACGAGTCATGCGCTCACACTGTACGTCTGGTAGCAACACGTCGGACCTAAAAATGTGCTAAAAATAGCAGTTTTTACTCAACACGTAATTTGCCTGTTGTCCTTCGGGAGAGCTGCAGGAGGACACACAGGGATTTATGGGGGTTGGATGAGGAAAACGAAATAAAGAAAGTAAATCTGTGTTTTGTGATCAGTTTAATTTGACATGAACACGACAAACACGCTTTCTTGACAATCTCTGTGAGTAAAAAAACGTGTAGAAATTAAAACGAACAACGTGTGTTATTAGGGAAATAGCGGGGAGCGGCGTTGATGCAGGATTGCGCATGCGCCGTGAGCGGTTCTGGTACTTTTTGGGTCGCAGCTGCCCGCAGCGCCGCTTCAACAGTGCGATACCCTCACGAGGGACGAGCAAAATATTAAACACGCCAGAAGTCCGTGCGACCTCACGACTGCTGATCGGCAGCTGGTCACGTGGTGTTAATCGCCTCTCGTAACCCCCTGTACACTACACGACCGCTCGGCACAAAACTCGCCCCGATGTCGTGGATTCTCGCACGAGTAGAAAATCGGCTCAAAAAAGTGAAAAAGTCGCACAGTGTACGCCCGGCTTTAGCTGTTCAAACTGATTGTTTTATGTAAATAACTGTGTTCAGTCGTGTAAAGGTTAACATGAGCTGAAACAAAACATAGGAATTGCTGAAATGATTTTTTGAGCATCTGGTCTCTTTTTTCCTCCAAACTGGGATCATTTAAAGAGCTAATTATACAAGCAGTTGTTCTTTCTTCTCACAACAAACAGCAGAGCTATCATTTCACCTAACTGAAGTGGCTCTATGGTGCAGTCTGGTATAAAAACAAGACCCCTATGGCACTCGGGTTACTCAAAGATTTGGCCATGTCAGATCAAAACTCTGAAGAATGACAACAGCAACATTTTTGCTTCAACGCATCATCTCATCTTCTGCTCTAAGACAGCTATGGAAAAGAAAGTTCATCCCAAGTGATGTTTGAGGAAAAATCTCTCAACTTTCAGCCTAGTGGCTGCACAAGTAGTTGAAGATTGATGAGTTAGGGAGTGGAAAGGAAACAAACTCACCCGTCTCTCAGCAGACACGATGGTGGGCATCTGGAAAAGAGTCCGCTGATGAGATGCGTGGAACTGACCACACCTAACGCCTCAATCATTCAGTGCTTACCTTTTCATTGTAAGCAGAAACTTTGCAACTTGTTTAAATCACAGCAGCCAAACAAAATACCTGAGAGACTTCTAGGGCCTAATAAGGCCCTAAGAAACCTCTCATCTCAGACAGGACAATAAGTTGGGATGTCACTACCAAAGTAGAATAAAATGCAGTCTGTCACATGCTAGACACTGCTGAGTACTTTTATTTTTAGACAAATAAAAGAAACTTTATTTACCAAAGGACAGGTATAATGTAGGCCAGATTAGAGCCCTGCACTGAAGCCCTAGGCCCTCGGGTCGGCCCGGCCCCAGGGCCCTCGGGCCGGGCTTTGGGCCAACGACTGTGTAATTACCTCGGACACGGGCCGGGCGCCTTTATTTTTAATCGAATTCATTAAAAAAATTTGAAACACTTAAACCAGGGGTCAGCAACCTGTTCCCATCAAAGAGCCATTATTACCCGTTTCCCACAGTAAACACTGGGAGCCACAGCAGCTGCAGCGTTGTGGGCGGGGCCTACCCTCAGACAGCAGAGTGCTGCTCACAACAGGTGACAGCAGCCAGTACCGGTCGCTCGTGTACTTACCAGAAAATTAACGAGCTGTCGAGGAATATTAGCCTGATCCCGGAGCTCAGAGATGGTTTGCACCGCGCTGTGAATTCACAGACTCACATAATTGTCGAGATGAATCGTAAGCTTGGAACTTTGGCCGAGATTAATTATTGGCACAAAAGATGGATGCCATCAAGGAGAGAGTGGATGAATCAGCACGGATTGGGATAGATTAATGTCCATTATTGGGATTTTGAGAGGTTGAGGACCAACAAACTGTAAGACAGAGAGGAAATCATCTCTGTCTGGCCCTAAAACAATTTCTAATCTGAATCTGGCGCCCTTGAGCCTGCAAGGCTCCAATGAAAACTCCCCCCTCAAAAGATATGTGGAATGTGCCGTCGCTATGGCAACTCAACTCTGTCTCCTTTCCCAGCCTGGCCGGGAATGCGGGAAGACTGCTGAAACATTCCAGGGTAACTGTAACCCTCCAACCCTCAATGCTCCTCCCCCATCCACACTGAGGTGACATGCGCTGCTTATCGTGGCTGCAGGAACTGAAGTGGGGATAGTCCCAACCCACCATCCTACCTAGTGGACACTTATGTTGTGTTGTCTGAAGTCTGTTGCATTGCTGTCCGAGGTGGGTTTTTTTTTTTTTTGCAGAGCAAAGCTGCCCTCCCGGTGGAGGGTAGCTCTGAAGTGCCTTTTTTCCCCTCCACCTGAACCAACCCTCATGTAACCCTTCTTATCTCTATTAAGGTAGCGCGACTCAGGGTTGCGAATGACCACAGTCACCAATTCTTGTCATGTGTCTTGCCCATGTATGTCTGATCTCTGAATTGTGTGTACTGAAACTCTAATTTCCCTCTGGGATTAATAAAGTATCTTTGATTCGACTTGATTTGATTTATACTCCAATAATTCCCTGTCTCACTCCTTTAAGGCTCTTTTTTTCTCATTTAGCAGATTCTTCAGTTCACAGGTGATCCAGGGTTTGTTATTAGTGAAGCATCTCACTGTTCATCACACTGAAGTTTATATAGTCAGTGACACATCCAGTCATGACATTGATGTCCTCCTCATATCCTTGCAGAGAGTCATTCAATCATGGCTGCAGAGACGACATTTCACTGAAACATGACCTGGATGGCACCATCTGTTGTTGACAAGCACTGCCACTCCACCTCCTTTTCTTTTCCCGCTCCTCTTCAGATCTCTGTCTGCTCGTAAATGAATGACCCGCACTTGTATAGCGCCTCTCAGAGTAAGGACTCCAAAGCACTTTACACTACAGTGTATCATTCATCCTTTCACAAACACAATCACACACTGGTGGTGATGAGCTACAACGTAGCCACAGCTGTCCTGGGGCACACTGACAGAGGCGAGGCTGCCGAGCACAGGCGCCACCGGTCCCTCCGACCACCACCAGCTCGTACAGTCAGGAATCCTGGCAGAGAGATGCTGGAATCGGGCATATGGTCCTGCAGGCACGTCTCCGTGAAACACATAACACTTGGGATTTTGAGAGGTCGAGGACCAGCTGTCGGTCAGCTGCCGAAACTCTGGCTGAGTCCTTGAAAGGGCTTGGAGTTCCTCCATCTTGTTGGCGTTTTAGCTCATTTGGGATTTGTGGCTTCAGTTGAGGTATTATTTCAGCCTTTCCAATGTTAATCAGCTGCTCCCGGTTGTAAACCAGATTGTTGCCATGGTTACGCATCATAACAAATGCTAAAAAAGTGAAAAAATAGCAGTAAAAATTCTCCAAGCTTCACAGCACCAGAAACAGAAAAGTAAAATGTCCAAAAAAATAGTTTTTTCTTGAGAAACTACAAGAAAAAATGTCCAAGAAAAGGCAAAACTTACATATTGTCAACAGAGCTACTCCAACATGCAGCCACCCAGAGCAGCGCAGTTCCAGAATGCGAAAAATGATGGCCAAATGACTAAATGGCAAGATGGCAAAGTAGCCATCTTGCTTCCACGTCTCCGTAAGAAATAAATAGTCCAACTTTTCTCTGGTGAACAGCTCATTTAAAATAAAGGATTTGTTTGAGATGGAGCGGGCATTTAACAGGGCACATTGAACAGAATCCTGAAGAACATTTGCCTTTTTAACCTGTTGGAGAGGGATGGGTCGTAAACATCTGGTGTTCTGGGTTCTCCGGCCATGAATACAGTTTATGTCTTTGCTGGTTGATAAATGAACTGGAATAGAGAAACTTTTGGGTTTGTCAGCAGAAGACAACATTTTGGGAATTGTGACCTTTGGAAGACACACATAAGACTGTTGCATCATGGGAGGACTGTAGGGAATGATTTTATTTGAAGTGGAGGTTTGAGCAAAGGCCGAAGAAGGTGAAGATCTCTGGGATGTAAACAGTCATGTCTGTGGAAGGGAATCCACCATGGATGTATATCTATGGGACAGCACAGCATACCGGATGTTAGCGGTTAGCATGCTTGAGCCATGTCGGTTAGGGTGAATACCATCTCGCCTGAAAAAGGAGAAACGGTTCCAAAACAGGTTAAAATTGTCGATGAAACCAAAACTGTGGGACCTGCAAGCAGACTGAAGCCAGGAGTGGAGAGAGAGCAGACGGCTTAAATGTCCATATCCACGAGAAACTGTGGGGATCGGGCCGGAGATGAAAACAGATATTCCACTGCCCTTCAGAATGTAAAAGAGATGGTTAAAATGCTGTTGAGTGCTGACAGACTCCCGGCGTGTAACATCGTTTGATCCCACATGAATGATCACTCTTTTAACTGAAGCTGGGATGGAGTACAGCAGACCAGGAAGTTTATCCAGGAGAGCAGGTATGGTGGCTGAAGGAAAACATCTCGTCATGACATTAAAAAAGCGGACATTCCTGATTACTGAATCGCCTACCAGCAAAGTGGTAGGTGAAAACAGTGGACAGGGTGTAGAGGGCTCCTGATTTGGGTTACCGTGGAATAGTGGAGGATTCTGGGTTTGGGTTCCTGTGGTGTCGGGGAACTGGAGGGTTTGAGGTGGAGGGTTTGCAGTGGAGGAGCTCACCTCCTGAGCCAGGGCAGGAGGTCCAGCAGAGTGTCGACGCATGGCATCCTAGTATTTTGCGTCGGGCATCAGAGGTTGAGGTCTGGGGGGGAACAAACTAATGAGGTTGCTTTTTCCAGACTACATGCTCCTGCTGGATGGGATCAGTTGGTTGGGAGGGAAGAGGAGGCCTGGAGTGGAGAGAAGCGGTTTGGAAGACTGAGTTCAGGTGGGGGGTTGGGATCAACCACAGGGGCTCTCCTATATCCAAGTACCACAACCTCTGACCAAGATGAAAATTGGTCAGGAGTAGAGCTGGAAGTCGGATTTCATGGTGCAGAGGGATCCCAAGCAATGGTGTCGTGGAGTAGAGAGTTTTGCACGGATGTTTTATCTTCAAACTGACTGACAACGGTCTCAGACAGTATAGGAATACGAGATCTAAAACTATCCAGCACCATATCCTTCTTTTGCAGTTTAGCAGAGAGTCATCATATTTCCTCTTTAAGGTTTTCAATTATTTTATTTGCTTTAGAAAGCATAAAGGCATCACTGTGGGGCAGAAGGAGCGGGAGAACAGACATTCAAGATAGCTTCAAGGTTGCTTACACTTTAGCTGAGCTGCCTCTGTCGGATCCGAAAGATTTGTATTCCAAAATAAAGGTCCAAGAAGTCAAATAATCCAAAAAATAAACAAAGGTCCAACAAAGTTTCAACAAAATCACAAAATCCAGAGATCAGTGACAGGAAAAAAAACAGGTTTTAAGAGGAATTAGAGCACAAAACGTAGGAGCTGAAGTAAACACGTCTGCCACGTCTCAAGGTCCAGATCCACAGAGGGTGATGAGAAATGCTCAAGATTTTAAACATTCGTTGAAAGTGACGGAGACCACAAGCTTGTGATTGGTTAGGATGCTGCTTCCTGTATATCCGTCACCAGCACTGCTGTAGCTCCGTTAAAAAGTAAACAGATATTTAGCAGCAGACCCAGAACAGACTGAAGAACGCATCGTGGAAAAAGTCTGAAAATATGAGCATTTATTCATCCGTGAGTGAAGGAGTACAAAATACGAAGCAAACGTGGATGGAGATGACGAAAAATGTGGGTTTAAAGGTGGCGACCATATGAAGAGGTGGAGAAGGATGAAGGACTAATTTGTCCGAGTTATAAAGTCACTGAAATATATAAACACATTAGTAAATACACCATCGGGGACCGGAAACATCAGTGTTATGGTGGCAGGATACCACAGAAAAGAGCTACGCCCTCTGGTGTCCTGGCAGGGAATTGCTTTGCAACGCTCCGCTGCCTAAACAGAAGTTCAAATGTGAAAACCTTTCTGACATTCCATGTGCGTCTCTCCGTGGCCTCCAACTTCTGTCACCCCTCTTCTAAAGAAATGAATTTAATGACAAATCTACTGTTTAATACTTGTAAGTGCAGGACATGGGCCAAACTGATGCCAATGTTCACGACCACATATGAGAAGCATTAATAAGGACACATTTGGGTTGACTTTTCTCGCTGGTAAGGGAAACTCTGCTGATGAAAACTATTTCTGCTGGTGTGTCAGACCATTTACTGTGGAAATCAAAACATTACTATCTGGTAACATCATTTAGCAAACTGAAAAAATATAATTATGGCAAGTCATTTATAGCTAACTTTAACAATAAGGACCGCATGTCTTCTTTTATTGAATGACTGGCAAGTAAAAAAGGAAAAGTTTGCTATTTTCAATGTGTCAATTTTCTTTGCCACAAAAAACAAGACAGAAATTTTGATGGCTTTACAAGTCTGGTCCCTTTATTGCATTTCTTTCTGATCCAGAATGAGAAGACAGTAACTGGGTTCTTTGGGTTCATGTCTAAATCTCTAAAGAAAGGGTCATCTTTATTCCTGACCTCACCTGAAACAGTTTCCCAAAAAGGAAATGCCTGCAACCACCACTGCACTTTGGTCAAGAGCCAGACCTGAGAAGTCCAACCACATAGAGCTTAATCTATTTATAGGAAAACACTGCTACGGTATAGCGATGGGGTCTGGGGACCCCACAAGATGAAAAGACATTTGGACAACAAGCTTCATCTGCCAAATCCAACAAGCGTTACCGTTCTCCTACTTTGTGTTGAACTCATGTCTCACGTACACATCAGAAAAAAGGAGACTTGTTGCTCACATATTACAAAGCAGACTCTAAAAAGGTGTCTCAAGCTGTAATCCATTTCTTTTAAGAAAAAATCCTGAACATTATTTACATTATTAAAGTGGCAGTGTCTAGTTTCTGGAGCTGTACTGTCTGGATCTGCTCAGGCTCCTGTGGCTGCTGATGAAGTCATCAAACTACGGCAACACCGCTTGGCCAAAATATATTGCATTGCTTTTTTGATTTACTTCTTTCATATATGTTTTAGAAAGAGTTTAGCAGTTTTGTTAATTCCATGTTTCCTATTGTGCAAATGTTTTCGAACCTGGTAACATGGTAACCCCCAAATTCCACTACCGCTCCGGTCCGCCCCCGCCTTCCGCAGCCGCTCGCTTCCGAACTCAATTTTTACTGGTACCCGCTCTACAACGGCTCCACTCCGGTGCGGAGACCTGAGGTGGGCAAACAAGCATGCGCGGGATTTTCTAGATCTTGCGATACAGTCCGAGCAATAAACGCGGAAGTTAGATCCAAACACCCGTTGTGTGGGAGAAGCATCGGCATGAACTGTTTAATCTGCCCATCATTTGTGTTGAGAGATCAGCAGTGTTTGGATCAACAAAGTGTGACTACTTTGATAGTGGGAACTGTATTTATGGCTTACTTTTGTGCATCTAAACTTCAGCCGCCATTGATAGTTGTTAAAAGTTGTTAAACCTGTACATATGAAACAAAAAACGCCTTTTGTTTATCGATTTATTGTGAAAAACGGAAGTTGTGCTTGCTCCTTTTCCTGTTGGGCGGTTGTGATTCCTGTCCATTTACTGCGGAGGTGCTCCGGCGTCCGGCAAAAATAGGATCAATCCTATTTTTGCCGGACGCCGGAACAGAGGGCGGCGCACGGCGCCGCACCGCCGGAGCACGGCCGCAGTAGTGGAATTGCTCTGATTGACTACAACGGGACCGATTTTGCTCCGGCGTTCGTGTCGGAGCGGAGCGGAGCAGAGCGGAGCGGAGCGGAGGTAGTGGAATATGGGGGTTAGTCGTACGTCCAGCCAATCATCTAGTGTGATGCAGGACCCCGAGCCATGAGGGAAACATGGTGTCTAATAGAACATCCCCCAAAGATGCTAAACTGGCACTCTATGTATATTTATGGTATATGGTACAAAGTCGCCAATACTTTTCATCAACTGGACATTATTTAATTCATTTTCCACAACAATTCAATGGATATTTCCAGAGATTAACATAAAAAAAATGAAACATTGTCTTTTTAATGTACCTGTTATTTGTGTGAGTTGGTGGGAAACGACATCTCGTTTCAACCTGTCAAACTAATTTGTGTAATTTCCACGTGTGAACTGACAATAAAAGAAGGAAAACATTTTGGGTATAGTTGTTCAAAGCAAGCAATGGCAAATATTTTAGGAGCAAAACATTCACAAAGAAAGTAAAGCTATAAGAACTGTTAGATGTGAAAACACTGAACAAAACAGAATAAATGATGGAATGTCTAGAGAACAAAAGGAAATATTCTGTATAACCGCAGCAGGACAGTAACTTTAACAAACACCGAGTATCTAAATGCCCTTTTTGGTCATTACACCACAAAATTATATATTATACACACACACATTTTGGAAGTGGTGTAAAAAGTGATCAATGCACTTTCTTGCTTTTGTTAAACACCCCCACAATCCCACGCTGCATCACAATCATTGTAAGAACAAACCAACCATGTGACCAAACCCCTTCCCCATCCCTCCTGAAACATATACACAAAAAGCATGATTGAACTGAACTGAACCAAAAACTGAACCATATTGGCCAAGTGTTACTTATCAAACCAATACTATACATTAAAAATATCCAACATCAGCCAAGGCCGACGCTGGTGTCGAAGAAACTCCCGAGACCCAGGCGTGAGTGAGAACCTTGGAGGCGTCTACCTGAATCAAGAGTCTGTCCGTCCCCACAAACAAGCTACAATCAAACACCCCGACTGTCTCATATTGTGTTTTTAACTTATTTCTGTACAGCACTTTGGTCAATCAATCAATCAATCAAAATTTATTTATGAAGCGCTTTTCATGAAAATGCAGCTCAAAGCGCTTTACAATATTAACAACAACCAGACAGCAGTCGGTTTCCCACCCCTCCCACACAGATTCACATAAGATATCCCCTTTGTTTCTCCCTCCTCCCACCCTCAATCCCATCCCAAGCAGATGCAAAATCCTGCATACGTGCACGCACACACACACACACACACACACACACACGTAATAAAGAAAGGGCAGCTGGCTGAGTGCAGATGTAATATACTGTATTTGTACTGTACCATGTTCAGCGCCTTGGGCTTCCTGACAGGGTTGCGGAAGGCGCTTTATAAATAAAGCTTTGATTGATTGATTGAGAAGTAATATATATAAAGACGAAAACGCCATCAAAGGAGCCAACTGCACCGGGAGCACCAAGACTGGCAGCAATAGCCATGGTAAGAGTAGGCAAATGAAGCACCCCGGCCGCCACAGTCCACCGCTGCCCCCGGGGCAGCCGGCCCCCACAGAGGAAACACTAGTTTACTAATGAGACTAAGATAACTGTTAAGAAACAAATTAAACATAAACAGCTAATAAATAAAAATCTAAATAAAACACAGTGATAAAAGATGACCAAGTAGAAACATTTATAAACTATTGTACCACAAAGTATTAAGACTGGTTAAAACTAATAATTACAAGTTAAAATAAGTCAGCTGTCATGCTGTTGGTAAAGTTCTTTAGAAATAAATTTGACTTGACACAATAATAAGCTCACTAAGTAGCTAACACATTCTCCCAAATGCAGAGTAGAAGTTTCCTTCATGTGGTGTAAATAAACTGATCAGTGAACCCTAATCCTACACTGAAGCTGTAAACACAAAGACCCATTTATCACTCAATACACCAGCATTTCTGAGCCAAACACCTGCTCAGGTCTGAATGTGCAAACGAGTCTAGTTCAGCTTGTGCTCACTGACTCCAACAAGTGTAGCATGTGGCTGATTCAACAGCAGCAACGACCCCAGCGAGAGAGCGTCAGGTGGAACAATGAAGGGGATTATCCAACTCTCACAAACAGGTAATTTAACACAGAGATGCAGTCAGCTGTGAATGAATACACCTCTGAAACCAGTAAAAACAACATGGAAAAGGTGGGGAAGAGAACCAGTCAAACCATCAGGTCAGAGAAATAAAGCCGACGAGCATCGAAACTTGTTTAATTCTGCTCCGTTTTGCCATTTTTATCAAAAATTTGGAAAACGTGATCAATACGGAGTCCTGGGACGATGGCTGTGTTTTATTCTCTTCTCCTCAAGAGTGTGTTAAAAGGATGGGTGTCTACAAGTTGCACCTTCTCAGGACCATTAAAATTCTAATTTAGACTTTGATGACCAATGAAAATGTTATTGTGCAACTCCAAAATGTCTTACAAAGTAAAAGTTTTGTTTTTAGTCTCATTAAATTGTCTAATTGTATTCCCATTATATATAAAAATCAAAGCACCAGGAAACTGAAAACATGAGCACCCTCCCTTAGTGGGACAGGTAAGGGGGGGTTCTATGCTAATGTCCCTAGTGATGTCATAATAAGGGACATTTCCTAACAGCTTGTTGAAGCAAATAATTCCTGAAGCCAAACACAGAAAAGAAGATGACAGCTTGAATTCAAGTGTTTATAGAGGCAGTAGAAAGCCACCAGGCGTACATAAAATGTGCTGTGGCCATGAAAGGCAGAACTACTCCATCAAACGCTGCAATTTGTTTATTTAAAAAACTTATTAGATGAAATAATTGAACAAACAACTCAATTTCAGATTTGATTGAATGTAGATTAACACATGGTGACCTGGTGTTTATAAAGGGATTTATTCAAAAGCCTAAAAGTTAGACATTTTGAAGTTTCTATGCCTTTATTAGATCCTGAGGGCCGAGGCGAAACCATCATCTCACAAGTGAGGGGGTGATGAGTTACTTATCATCCTCCCACATCTCAGTGGCATTGTTGAGCAACCATTTAATCACTGGCTTATTTATTAGCAATATTAAGAGTGATTCAAAACGGTTATTAATTATCATCACTAATATTAAAATTAGTAGTTAAGGGGAACCACCTCTCCAACAACAAAAGAGAAAGTTTGAAGAGTAGCAGGCACCTGACGATGTCCTGCAGCCTGGCCTCTACCCCGACAATGAAAATAAGGCATTCTGAAGCGTGAAAGAAGAGAATTCTGAAAGATCTGTGAAACCCTGTCCTGATGCTTCAATGGCTGCCAGTCAACTTCAGGGTTCATTTCAAGATCCTGGTTCTCATCTCTAGGGCTTTTTGGACAAGCATCATCATACATTGGTGATCTTCTCAGTCCCTACACCCCCAGCAGGTCCCTGAGGTCCAGTGACCAAAGCCTACTGGTTGTGCAGCACCAGGCTAAAGACCAAAGGTGATAGATCACTGCTGCTGTGGCCCCCAGACTCTGGACCTCTCTCCCTGAGCCTGAGATCAATGGACTCCATGGTCTCCCTTAAACGTGTGGTTCACTGAAAACCCATATTTTAATGATTATGTCTGATTATAATTGTGATTCTAAGTGTTTCATGCAGGCTGAACATGAAAATAGTCTCCTACACCTATCTCCTGCATTAGCTTCTGATAGAAAATGGGCGGTGAAACTCTAGATGTCGGTCACACTGTCACTTAACATTTGTAGACTCTGTCAAGCTTATCAAGTTTGCAGTCGACACCACCGTCATGACTCTTCTCAGACGAGGATGAGACTGCCTACAGAATGGCGGTGGAACAGCTGGTGTCCTGGTGCAGCCACAACAACCTGGTGCTAAACACCCAGAAGACAGCGGAGGTTGTTGTGGACTTTAGGAAGCACAAAGCCCCACTCCATCCCATAACCATGTCTGACACAAACATCACAATGGTGGACTTGTGTCACTTCCTAGGCACAACTATCACCCAGGACCTCAAGTGGGAGCCTACCATCACGTCAATCATAAAAAAGGCCCAGCAAAGGATGAACATCCTGAGGCAGCTGTAGAAATTCAACCTACCAGCACAGTCAATGAGGCAGTTCTACACCGCAATCATCGAGTCCATCCTCACCTCTTCAGTCACCATGTGGTATGCTGAAGCCACCATCAGGTACATGAAAAGACTGCAGTGTGTGGTGTGCTCTGCTGAGAAGGTCATTGGCTGCAAAATTCTCTCCATACAGGACCTGTACACCTCCAGGACACTGAGGTGCAGGTTGGATCACAGCAGACCTATCTCACCCTGGGCACAGTCTCTTCGACTTGCTCCCATCTGGCAGGAGGTTCAGATCCATTCTGACCAGAAAACAGTTGCTTCCCCTCTATGGTTGGACTCATGAGTGACAATCGTAGAACTGCCCACCCCTGCTTTGTTTCAGTCAGATGACCCTGTGCTGTGTTTGCACCTGAACTGACCCGCTCTGAACAGTTACCTACACTGACTTATATAAAGTAGCATCAGGGGTGTCCAATCCTGGTCCTGGAGGGCCGGTGTCCTGCATGTTTTAGTTTGAACTCTGTTTCATCACACCTGATTTCAATCAGCAGCTAATTGACAGGCTTCTGCAGAGCCTGATGAGCTGCTGCACAAGTGTTTCAACCACTGAATCAAGTCTGTTGGAGTAGAAAAACCACAAAACCTGCTGGATACCGGCCCTCCAGGACCAGGATTGGACACCCCTGAAGTAGCTGCTTCACTAATTATTGTCTCTCTATATTAATAACATTTGTGTTTATTTCTTAATTCAAACTTTGCTTATCTTTTTTATTTTTTTGCACCAAGTACCGCAGCAACTTCCTAATGTTGTGATTCTCGCACATATGGCAATAAAACCCTTCTGATTCTGATGGACTCACCCACCTCAACTCACAAATGGGAAGGCTGTTGATGGTTTAACATCCAGAAAACAGCACAGAATGTAAACTCTGACCAGTAGCAACTCCAAAACATGGCAAAATTCCTCCAGGCTTGTGGTTTTTGTAGAGATGAACCATCCACATTGCAAGTCAGTGGTAGAGTTATGTTGCTGCTACCCAATCCGAGGCAAGATGTCCAAATATCAGGAAATTAAGACTCCAAATCTGAAGCTCAGTTCTGATGCATCATCTGTTTAACTGACATACAGTATTAGTAGTTCTGTGGGACAATTACTGTTTTCTTTATTTATTAATGAAATGTCGTACGTAATGAAAAGGTGCTGGATTACACTATATGCAGATGATGCTACAGTGCATTGGGCAGCAAGGACGATATCAAATGATTTACTTAATGTAGTTTTAGATGGACTGGAAATTTAACAGGTGCATGATTTCAAGCTACTTGGCATCCTAGTGGAAAAGAAGCTGTCCTGGGGGAATCTGAAGAAAATGGGCAGAAGTATTGCGTGTATAAGGAGATGTAGTTCATTTTTAACCCCATCTTACGGAGTTCTTGTGGTAAACTCTTTGGTGCCGTCCCACTCTGACTGCTGTTCAGTGGTGTGGTCGGGAACAGTAAAAAACCTCTGACTACACTTCAGACAGTGTAAAACTGTGGAAAGTCTTTTGCGTTTTGCATCTGCTCAGCAGCACAGAAATCCACTGGCATTAGCATGTGTACACCTGAAGTGCGTTCAAAGACAGCTCGGAGAAATGAGTTTCCCTGCAATATCAGCCTTTACACTCACCTAAAGGATTATTAGGAACACCACACTAATATGGTGTTTGACCCCTTTTGGCCTTCAGAACTGCCTTCATTCTACATGGCATTGATCCAACAAGGTGCTGAAAGAGTTCTTTAGACATGCTGGCCCATATTGATAGGATAGCATCTTGCAGCTGATGGACACTTATGGGATGAACATCTAGGGCACAAAGCTCCCGTTTCACCACATCCCAAAGATGCTCTATCGAGTTGAGATCTGGTGACTGTGGGGGCCGTTGTGGTACAGAGAACTCGTCGTCATGTTCAAGAAACCAGTTTCAAATGATCGGGGCTTTATGACATGGTGCATTATCCTGCTGGAAGTAGCCATCAGAGGATGGGTACATGGTGGTCATGAAGGGATGGACATGGTCAGAAACAATGCTCAGGTAGCCCGTGGCATTTAAACCATGCCCAATTGGCATTAAGGGGCCTAAAGTGTGCCAAGAAAATATCCCCACACCATGACACCACCACCACCAGCCTGCACAGTGGTAACAAGACATGATGGATCCATGTTCTCATTTTGTTTACGCCAAATTCTGACTCTACCATTTGAATGTCTCAACAGAAATGGAGAGTCATCAGACCACGCAACATTTTACCAGTCTTGAACTGTCCACTTTTGGTGAGCTGGTGCAAGCTGTAGCCTCTTTTTCCTGTTTGTAGTGGAGGTGAGTGGTACCCGGTGGGGTCTTCTGCTCTTGTAGCCCATCCGCCTCAAGGTTGTGCGTGTTGTGGCTTCACAAATGCTTTGCTGTATTCCTCGGTTGTAACGAGTGGTTCTTTCAGTCAAAGCTGCTCTTCTATCAGCTTGAATCAGTCGGCCCATTCTCCTCTGACCTCTAGCATCAACAAGGCATTTTCACCCACAGGACTGCCGCATACTGGATGTTTTTCCCCTTTCACACCATTCTTTGTAAACCCTAGCAATGGTTATGGGTGACCGGCCCGTCTGGCTCCAACAACCATGCCACGCTCAACATTACTTAAATCGCCTTTCTTTCCCATTCTGACATTCAATTTGGAGTTCAGGAGATGGTCTCGACCAGGACCACACCCCTAAAGGCACTGAAGCAACTGCCATGTGATTGGTTGATTAGATAATTGCATTAAGGAGAAGTTGAGGTGTTCCTAAAAATCCTTTAGGTGGGTGTATGGCTGAAAAAAAGGGCGGGGGACATGTCCCACATGTACCCTGTGTCAGTTACGCCCATGGTGGTGGGAAAACTAAAAGAAGGTTGTTAATAACAACAATAATTTGTCATCCTTGTCAGTCTTTTAGTATCACTCTGGTTTAACTGGTATGAATATATTTTTAGCAACCTGGTTTTTCAGTTTTTAAGAAGCTGATCAGATATCTGCAGGCTTGCTGTAAACATTAACCATGAACAAAAGAAACCACAAAGGGCAAATCTCATGACTGATCCAGAAGGAACACATTAAAGAGCAAGTCACCCCCAAATCAACTTTTTTTTCTGATAAACTATACAAAAATGTGTGTCTAATCGTGCTGCAGACACGTGTAGTTAATAGTTTTGTACTTGAGTGCATTTTAGTTAAAATTGTTATTTTCTGCCTAAAACTGGCAGTGTTGTGCCGTTGTCAGGGGAAAACTCTGCACTGCATTAGAATTTAAATCTGCCACCGCTATTGGCTAAGAGGTATGCTATGATGTCAACTGGTCCTTATGATGTCACAATGCCATTGTGAGCCTGTGTGTGTGTATTTGTTAGCGGCTCCGCCCTCTCGGTCTGCTAGGCAGCAGCATTTGTTGCATTTTTCAAACATGAAGAGGGAGTGAAGTAAGTTTCTTGTAGGGGGTGACTTGCTCTTTAAAGTATCCAATTGTTCTCTGTTTGAAATAAGATGTCTGGGATGCCACCTGTATAAATCAGCCCTTCTAGGCAGTGGAGTCCACCTGTGATAGAAGCTGTTTATTGACTGAGAAGTGGTGTTTGTCAGGAATAACTCACAAAAGCACCATTAGCTCTGAGCAAATCTGATTCTCCTAAGCGGCTCCAAAAGACAGAGAGAGGTCACATTTCTCAGCTCTGATCATGACCCGAGTGTCAGGTCAGACGCTCTGACTGCAGAGGTTTTACGGCACTAGCATGTGAGCATCGTATCTGGTGTGTTGTGAGGGAGTCCTACTACCAGGCGGGGTTCACAAAGCAAAAGGAAAGTGTGTCTGGCTGCTGTGATGCATCATATCTCAGGAATCTGTCTGACAGTCCAGACGTTGTGGCACATTAAACTTTACCGTTGTGTTCGTCCAGCTCATTGCCAATATCTTGGCCCATTATCTTCTGTCGGCTGATGACAGCTGCGAGCGCATCCAGGCCTGCATCCTGGGCTGCGACCAGGAGGGAAAGAAAACAAAATGAGTAGAAACTTGGAAAATGAGACGCAGAGGGAGAGAGGCATAAATGTGCATGAATAAATATGTTTCACGTCAAACACTAAACATCAGGTGGTCAAAACGACAACAGTGAAGGCAATGGACGAGTTCTACAACGACGTTTTTATAATTGGAAACTGATGTTTAGTTGCTTTCAGAAGACACGCCATGCCAGAGAATCAGTGTAACCCGGTTTTACACTGCAAGCATCAGCGGAACGGAGCGGCACCGCTTCAAATGGAATCCAATTATAGTCTATGGAGTGTTTCAAACCAGCCGCGACGCGGCAATTTCCAGGCGCGTCCCAGAAGCGGCATGCCGCGCCACGCCGCTAAAGATAGGATTGAGTTTATCTTGTTCTGCAGTTCACATAGTGCAAACAGGAAATGACACGGGTTCATTGTAAAATCCCCATTTTCAAAATAAAATGCAACGCTGCGATGTTACCTGTAACTTACGTCAGCACGTGTGACCGAACGGCTTTGTTTACCACCAGTTTCTTTCGAGAAGTGCAACGGTGTGATCCATCCATCCATAACCTAGCTCCACCGTACCTCTCAGACCTCCTTCATCCTTCAACCTCCACCCGTTCCCTCAGGTCCTCCTCCTCCATCCACCTCTCAGTCCCACCTTTCCGTTTGGTCACTATGGGGAGCAGGGCCTTCAGCCGCTCTGCTCCCCAGCTCTGGAACTCACTCCCTCCTGACCACCGTAACATTGATTCCCTCACTCTCTTTAAAACCAGACTCAAAACTCACCTGTTCCGTCTAGCATTCCAATAGTTACTCTCGTTGCTCCAATCTGTCTGTTTGTTTTATGCTGTTTTATCTTTTATTGTTGTGTATTTTATCTTTGTAAAGTGTCCTTGAGTGTTCAGAAAGGCGCTGTTGAAATAAAATGTATTATTATTATTATTATTCCTCGCGGGGGTTGTGACCTCTCGATGAGGAAGGTGTTGGAAGTCTCGAGGGATTTTAGAATCTCGCGGGTACAGCGAGGCGCAGCGAGGAAGCCGTGCCGCGGCCAAGACTCTCCCGGTGTGAAAAGGACCACTTTGAAGTTTGCGAGTGAGCCGCTCCGCTGCGGTTCAGTTCCGCTGATGCCTGCAGTGTGAACCCGGGGTAATACTGCCGCCACGGAGTGTCTTATGAATGCGCCGTGGCGGCATGGCAATACGGGAATTTTGCAGGTATCGTGCTACCGAGCACCATCCCGCCACCATCTTGTAATTTCTTGTGAAAAGCACATGATGGCGCCACATTTCCGCCGCAGTCCGACCACTCATGAACAATCTAAGACTCGCTGATGCCGCCTCAGCTTTGCGTCAAATTGGCAGCATGGATTTCTGAAAGAGGCTTATGTAGCATATGAAGCTGACCCCATTTTTTTAAGCTGACAAACGTTCTTTTTGGTTTTAAAAGCCTCTACTCTCTCTTGTTTAATTACCTTGAATGATTCTCTGATGCTGCTGTTTAATCTCTCCAAAGGTCAGCCCTTTGGTCTCCTCCGACTCGTTGACGAGCCAGGGGTTAGCACTTCCTCCGCTGGCTGCGGTTCCTCCACTCATCAGCGTGGACCTGTAGGTCACGAACAAGAACAAGATCCTCTCTACCTCCAGACTCAAACGAGGCAGACCACAACCACTCTTAAGCCACCAGATGGGTCTTGTTTGGTTACACAGATCCTTTTAACTTTTAGGGTTTTTTGAGTTTAAAACAATCTAGTTCCACCAAAGACATAATTTACTAAAGGTTTAACAGGATCTACCCTTTTACCAAAAGGGATAAGGTCAGTCAGATCACATAATGTTGACAAGAATAAAATAAAATGTGTAAAAATCTAATCAGGGTTTCTGCAGGTTTAAGGGAGCCAAATTTAAGACTTTTTAAGACCTTTTTAAGGCCACTTTGACCAAATTTAAGCTTTTTTTTAAAATTAAGTTTAAGCTATAATTTCCAGCTATTGCTTGGAACCGGTGCTAACCACGTCGCGAACGTGGGATTAGCCATCCAATTACCATAAAAGTTGCACTTCCCCATGGCGCAAGCTCCCACTAGCTTAACCAGCTAATGTGCTCATCTAAAAATAGCCCCCTTTCACGACCAACTGAATGTATACGGTTCCGCTTACGCCAACATCGTAGACAAAAAATGCTGAACACTAACTAGAAATTCATGAAAATTGAAATAAAATAATCTTGTTTGTTGGGTCTTTGGTAATTTAAGACCTTTGGAAACTGTATTTAAGGATTATTTGTCATTTTTTAAGGATTTTTAAGGCCTTAAATTTGGAAAAGCAAATTTAAGACTTTTTAAGGACCCACGGATACCCTGTCTAATGTAGCTCAAATCTTTCAGGACAGGGAACACTTGAAGAAGGTATCTGAAGGTGGACAGATGTGTTTTTTTTTACTTAAGGACCTCTAAATAAAAACAGCCTTCTTCCACAAACAATAAGCTGGGAACAGGCAGTAATCAGCAGACACCAGCAGCTGGGAGGGTAAATAACAGCAGTCATACCTTCTGTGTTTCAGATATTAAAGCATTGATGTTTCTGTACTCAACAACCTGAGCCAAGGCATTCATTTTCACCTTTCTAAGGGTTTTTGATCACTATGAGACCAAGTGTCAGGCCTGCACTTCCTCCATGCTAGCACCCACTGCGTGAAGATCCAATTAAACAGTCGGCAGAGAGCACCAGGACCAGTCAGGCACATCTCCTGGAGGATCTAACTGTCACCACTGAGCATCACGGTCTAGCCTGAGCCTCTCTGGCAGCCAGCATTTTACTAATTACAACGATGTTCTGTGCTAAGAAAGACAAGGAAAAGGTTAGAGGTGTAGAGGTGAATGCAAAGGCCGACGTGGTCAGCTGGGCTTTCAAAGACAGGCGCCATGTCTGTCCTTCACTTTAACTGGAATGGAAGAGCTTCTTGTTTTTAGATTAAGTTCAAGTCCTCCTCCTGCTCAGAGTGATTTAGATTATCCAAGCATGGCCAATCCCTCCGTCACACACCCCGTCCTCACAGACCACACAGAGGGAACGGGTCCCACACCTACCTTCAAACCCAAATTACCCACCACACATCGCTGTTAAAGTCAGGTCTCATTGAGCAAACTAAAACCTATGACCACATGATTATGGTTAGCCAAGCTAATATGTCAGCAAATGCCACGTGAGAGCCTTTTATGTAATTGAATGTGTGGTCTGTAAAAAGATGAAAGCCGGTGCAAAGCACCGCTAAGCAGATCAGGCCCAAAACCAAAGCTTGTGAAAGCTATCGGGGAAAGGCGCTCTCACTGCTTCTTTAAGTCTAACCGATCTGATGGAACGGATTGTGCTCCCACCTCAAACAAAAGGTAAATATCTACAAAGAGCTGTTTGGGACGCAAGGAGCTAAAACATAAAACCTTCAGCCAGAAGCAGCATGAAGAGCTCACTGACAACGTGACATCATTTCCTCTTCCTGTCCAAACAAACATCACCTGGTCAAAATTAATGAAGACCTACTTCCAGATGGTATCACAGAGAGAACACATCAGAATGTGAAGTGTTTCCCTGCAGACGATCATGTGCGACCAACAGAGCAGAGCCGGGAAATGTAAAACAAAGGAATTAGACGCCAAGCTGTCAGAACGATGAGCAGATTTCTGTCCAAGTGATAGCACTCAGTGAGGTCACAGCACAGGGGTCACCATGGATACGCAAAGACTACCGGAGAAACTCACTGACCAGTAGCGTCTTTAACTGAGAAGCCACAGAGTGAAGCTTTTAAAGGTCACAAAATAACAAAATTAAACATAGCAAGTTCGGAACAAGAACTTTCCTAATCCTAGAGAAATGTAGGGAGCATGGGCGTAATTTTTGGGGGGGACAGGGGGGACATGTCCCCCCCCCCCCCCCCCCCCACTTTTTCCAAAGTCAAGTTTTGACCCCTGCACTTTTTACCACCCAAAAACAACATTACGCTATATTACATTGACACTGGTTGAGCTCTAGGACCAAGCGGAAAACAACCGTTTGTTTTGAAGTCTGTTTCCCATTAGAGCATACTGTAAAGATACCCCCCCACACACACACACACACACACACACACACTTCTAAAGTGAAAATTACGTCCATGGTAGGGAGAACAAATATTACATAAAACACATCAGGATAGGGAAGTGACGTACCAGATTAATCATCCTAAAAAATCCTGATAAAATGTGAACGGAGCTCTGGTGGGGCAAACCTGCTGTAAATACAAACTAGTCCTTTCACCTCCAATCAACATATTAGACTGAAATCTACATGTAAAAACAAGATTTTTAATTAATTAACCTGTATTTTAAGTTTTTTTTTTACCAACATCAATAAAATGTGGACAGTTAGGACATTATGAATAAAAATAGATGTACAATCTCCATACTCTGCTTGTCATATTCATTGTATAGAAGTTTTAGATTCCATCATATCCAGGACCACCTTTAGGATGTTAATACCTAGTAGGTTCGGGCTCTGTGGCATCTCCTTTGAATGTTGCGTTGAGCTGCTTCTCTCTGGTTAGCAGGTCATCAATAAGGTTCTGCCTCCTATCAGCTTCTGACTGCATTCTGATGGGAGCAAGTTGAGGTTAAATGGTTGATTTAATGGTGGAAGTTGAAGTTTCTGACAGGTTTCATTTTTCAGGTTCCATTTAACATAACTCTACTGCCATCTACAGGCCAATGAGTGTCTCCGCAATCATAAACAAGACTTCAGGCTTGCCTGTAAATCTCAGTCTCATGACTCTGGGAGTTGGTCACATTGTTGGGGAAAAGGATACATGCGTCGGGATGAGGAAATTCGCAACAAGCCTTCTCTGAGCTGGGAAATATTCTGCTTTAGTTTCTGGAGCGATGCCCGTAGCGTCATGTTAATCTGCAGAGTCAGATCACAGGATCAGTGCTGAACAAGCCTCCACCGGGTCTATTTAGGTGACACGCAGAATTACCTTGGCTGGGTTCCCCCCTGTTCTCTGCTGCCTGTTCCTTTCATGAATGTTTTCTGCAACTTCCTGTGCCAGGCGACAAGTGGCATCATAATTCTGCAACCTAGCAGGGTAGAAAAACGTCCAGAGCATAAATCACTTGCTGCCGTTTAACTCAACTCAGTCTTTGTTTATAAAGCACCTTACAGTCATGAGCATGCCACCAAGGTGCTGTACAACAAAAGAGTAAAACAATAAAACATACAACGCTACAGACATAATTAAAACCACAAATGAGAATTACAAAATATAAAACACTAACAATTGCTAACTCACAGAATTAAAAGCCAGATCATAAAAGTAGGTTTAAGGACATGATGGTTTCGTAGTGTTTAATAACACAACTCTACAGGGTTTGTGTTCATGAACCGAGTAAGTAAGCTAAGAATAGGTTAGCAACATTTACATATCTTGGATTAAAACAATGAAAAGTCCATTAAACTATAAACGTGGCCAAAGTTTGGGATTAAAACGTACACATTTTTGGTACACGGACTTACAAATTATCGTCATCTAAGTAATTTTAGATGTTTGACAATCTACATTTAAAGAGCTCCCAGCTTTTTTAATCTTTTTAATTTTACAGAAATTTGGGGCACTTAAAAGTGCCCAAACTACAGACATATGTGTTAACATGTTAGTTACCATGGTTACCTGTACCGATAGAAATAGCCACTTCCTTGACACTAACTCACATGACGAAAACAGGAAAGATTTTATCAACGAGAGCAGCTGACTGCACCGCTTTCCTCTCTAACAACATGCAGTTTAAAGTTGTTTTATATTTATGACATCACAGTTCCTGTATTACTCCATTTTTATGATTTGAATTGCGTAAAAAGACCTGTGTTAAGAATAAACCAACACACAGCCGTAATAGATTTATCCAGCGGCTAACGCCGATAAGGGACTAGCTAGCGCCTCCGCTGGTTTGTGACATAAATCAGATTCCAGGCGAAGAAACGGAACATGCAGTTCAAAACAAACCCGAGACGACTTGTTTTAGCGTCGGAAGGGTTTACCTACCAGGGGTCCTGAGACATTGTGACAAAAAAAAAAACTAATAACCCCAGCAGAGCAGAATTTAAATCACCAACAAACCGAACCCGGTAGCGTTCACTTGTTTTGGATGCGACGTCACTACGGAACGCGGCGAGGACCAATGTACTCCAGAAAGAAAATCAAAACCCACTAACTAACAAAAAGAAATAAATAAGCAAGTTACCAGTTGAATTAACTAAGAATAAATTATTAAATATACAAAAACACCATTAAATCAACCATTTAACCTCAACCTTCTCCCATCAGAATGCAGTCAGAAGCTACCAGGAGGCAGAATATCATGACCTGCTAACCAGAGAGAAGCAGCTCAACGTTTAACCCTCCCACTGTCTTCATGGGTGACCCCGCTAGGAAAGTTGACCACTGAGCAGGACTGATGGTTTATCCCTTGAGGTCCACGTGGCTGGGGTGAGGTGGTGCTCACTCCTCACCCCTGCCACATGGACCCAAGGGATAAACCATCAACCCTGCTCAATGGTCAACTTTCCTCGCGGGTCACACCCATTAGCACAGTGGAAGGGTTAAAGATGTCACAGGTATTAACGCAGGTATTAAAGGTGGTCCTGAATATGGTGCAGAGTTTCAACAAGAGTCCTAATTAAACATAAGCAACATTAGCATAAGTTAAATATGTTACTTGCCTGTTAATGTGTTTGGTTTACTACACTTCAACTTTCTTGTTCTCGAGCTCTTTCTTTTAGTATGTGTTTGTTTACTATGTGACAAAGAACCAGTGGAAGGGCAGCAGAACAAGTTCCTTTGGGGCAAAATGGTAAATTTTAGCTCCACTACATGGGGTGTATAAGATGAGTGCTTGTAGATGTTTTATGTTTCATAACCAAACACTAGTTCTGTTTGAATGAAAACACACACAGGTTGTGCAAAACAGCAGACATCTTCTTGGAACAGGCTTTCTTGACATTTTGGTGTAACACATATGAGGCAGTTTCAAAGAAAAGGTAACATTTGTAATCTGATTATTCCGTTCCTTCTGACCAGCTTGTTTTTACTTTGGATTCACTTCCAAATACAAATAAGGCGTGTCATAATAAACGTCTGAGAATCTCTGGGCAAAACAGGATCATGGTGCAAAAAACAGGAAAATAAAACATGTTTACCTAGATAATCCAATAATGCTGCTGCAAAAGCATTCAAAAAGCTCACTATGAAGAGCCAGGAAGAAGTCATCAGCATGTGACAGAAACTGCAGAAGATTTGAACAAAAGCCCAACTTTGAAAGCGGGCAACAAATCTTCAAGAGCTAAACAAGGAAAACAGCTTTCAGTGAAACAGAAAAAAAAACATTTTAAAAAGTTTCGAGAAACAGATCGTCCTCTGAGACCTGAGCTTTTCCCCTGGAGAGCGGTTAAGCTTTCAAAAATGGCCAGGTTTTGGCTTCATTCCAGATATTTTTGATGCCCTGATTCGTTGTTTTAGAGGCTCTAATGGATGATGGCACCCTTGTAGGGGCTTTCAACGTCTTCTCAGAAAGAATCTGTTGTGAAAGTGGAAAACAGAAACATCAGTGGAACTTTACCCTTTTCTGTACCTTAATTACCACAAACAAACCATCCCTCGCTCATGTGACCTCAGACTCATATAACACTCTGAAGTGGAGAGGGGAAACATTACTCTCCAGATGCCTTTCCCGCTAATAATACGACTTGAGATGATTCACGTTTCAAGGACGCCAGAGTTCTCCAACTGTGGAAATGTTCATTTAATTTCAAACGCAAAATCTGATCAGGATCTGGGCTCCGTGGCAACAGGCAGGAGACAAAGGTCCTGCTCCTACAACGACCCAGAGGACAGAAGGAGCTATGGTTTAGTCCAGCATGCAGGAGAAGCCACTCTGAGACCTCGCTCCAGGTAAGCATTTAATCACTTTCAAGGCTTTTCCCCCAACTTAACTGATTAAAGCCATCACCGACTGAGTATTCCATCCACTTTAGGTCGTTTTACAATTATGAGACGTCAGAGCTCTCCTCTGACTCTGACACGGGAAGCTTTTTAAGGTCCAGTCCTCTCAGGCAGAAGTCAAACTCACAACTAAAATCCTATTCATCTAAAAAGGAGGACAAAGATGGGAATCGATTGGCTGGTAAAATTACCGCCAAGGAGGGCAAACCCAGTAGACACTCACCATCGAGAGAGCTCAGCGGTAATCAAAGGATGTACAGTACAGATCAAAACTCAAGACACACGTTCTCATTCAATGTGTTTTCTTTATTTTTATGACCATTTACATTGTTAGATTCTCACTGAAGGCATCTAAACTATGAATGAAAACATGCAGGGTCATCTACTTAACCAAAAAAGGTGAAATAACTGAAAGCATGTTTTATATTCTATTTTCTTTAAATTAGCCACCCTTTGCACTGATTACTGCTTTGCACACTCTTGGTATTCTCTCGAGGAGCTTCAAGAGGTAGTCACCTGAAATGGTTTTCCAACCGTGTTGAAGGACTACCTCTTCTAAATTGATGCTTGGACATAAAAAAAAACCATATAAAACATGTTTTCAGTTATTTCACCTTTTTGGATTAAGTACATAACCCTGCATGTGTTCATAGTTTAGATGCCTTCAGTGAGAATCTACCAATGTAAATGGTCATGAAAATAAAGAAAACACATTGAATGAGAACGTGTGTCCAAAACTGTAAAATGTTACAGTCTACTTTATTAGCAATGTCAAAAATAACAAAACATGCAATAAGTGTGTGTGTGTGTGTGTGCGTGCGTGCGTGTGTGTGTGTGTGTGTGTGTGTGTGTGCGTGCGTGCGTGCGTGCGTGTGTGTGTGTGTGTGTGTGTGTGTGTGTGTGTGCGTGTGTGTGTGTGTGTGTGTGTGTGTGTGTGTGTGTACGGGTGTTCCTCAGGCAATAAATGCCACGTCAAGTCCATGATGACCATCTCCGAGTCGGACAACTAGAAGATCTGCTCCAGCTCTGGGATGAAGTACAGACAGTTCGTGGACTGGGAGAAGATTGATCCCAAAGCTGCAGAAAAGTACGAGCTGATCCTGACGAGCGAGCACCAGCAGCTGAAGACCATGGGGCGAGAGGGACTCTGGGCCATGCCTCACACACTCAGAGCCAAATCGTACTAACACATCATCCATAACATCTACTCCAGGTTAACACCTGTACCGTCACTGTTAGGAATCATTTTTCACCACATAGCGATGATGGGGGACCATTGATATTGTCCTGCGGGATGATGTGGGTGAGGGGGTGGAGGATCTGAGTTTGGAGTACCCGGACGTTCCCTGGAGGTGGGTTCACTGGGGGTGTCTGGGACTGGGGGGCTGTTTCCCCCCTCTGGAGGTGCTTTGGTTGCCTCGGGGGGTGGACTACTGGCGGTTGTGAGTGGGGCCCCTTGGAGGTCTTGGCGGTTGCCATGGGTCACTGCCCGGCAGCTGCATTGCCCCTGGGCGGGTCTGGGTGGGGGCCTGGGGTCTCAGGGTGTGGGGGTGGCCGGCCCCGTGGGGGGATCTGGGCGGGGCCTTGGGGGTCAAGTCCTGACATGTATGCTGCCGGGGAGAAGGCAGGAACATGCGGCAGTGCCTGGCTCGGGTTCAGGGGCCTCAGGTAGACCTTGGCTCCTCTGCTGTCCCATCACAGGGGAGGGGGAAGTCCAGGAGGGGGAGGACCCAACCTTACCTGGAAGTCCTATGTCTTATATAATCTGGAAGTTGTGCAAATGCAGGGATGGGCGTAGATATTCTGCTGGGGTGGGGCTGGGTTGGTGCCCTCAGACTCAGTGAGGCTCTGTGATGCTGCTGCTTTGGGCCCTGGCAGGATGGGCTGGGGTCTCCATGCCCTGGGTGGCATTTTGACAACAGAGGTGCCTATTGGGTCCAGTGGGGGAGCTGGCTCCCTGGAGGGCTAAGCCCAACCAGCCATTCCTCCCCATCCCTGCGTATTTTCCTCCTCCTGCTCCCTCACATCATCACACAAACATACACATAGGAACTTGGGGGGTGGACAAGTCAGGGAGTGCGGTTATGGACCCCATTTCCGCATTCCTGTGGCAACTTGCCCCCCAATTTTATTTGCACCTTATACACTTCCACCAATGACATTCCATGCAAACACACACTTAGGGCCTTGGGAGTGAGCACATTCAACGACATTTGGCAAGGGGATCTTCCAGCCTTCTCCCGAGTGCCGGTGCCCACTTCCAATTTTAAACCGCACTTAGACACTGAGGGCTGTGGGTGCAAGTGGGGTGGTGTGGTGGCATCAGCGGGCATAGGCCAGACAATACCCGCACTGCCCGCTCACCACAGCCCTGGAATACACCTCATCAACACTCACTAATACCATATTGGAGCAGGCGGAGGGAGACTAGGGGTCTTAGCACACCTCTGTTGTCGCTTGGCTTCCTGGGGCTGGAGACTAGGAGGGAGATCTGGCCGTCTGGTTGGGGTCTGGGGTGGTAGGTTGCTGTGCTCAGCGTTGGGCGGGGGAGCCTGCTCATCAGCACCCCAGCAGAAAGGGTCGAACTCTGGGAACCGGTGATGGTTGTACCCAGTGTGCAGCAGTACCGGGACCAGAGTGAATAGGGTGTGTATGGGGAGCATGAGTGGGTGTCCGGTGTGCATTTTTGTAAGTCTTTGGTTGTATGTTTATGTGTGAGCATGAGGGAGGGAGTGTGTGACTATGTTTGTGTATGACTGTATATGTCAGGTGGGGCCTTTGACTTCTCTCTTCTCCTGGGACTTCTTTTGATGATATAGATCTTCGTCTCCCCTCCCCCTGCCACACCTGGTGTGGGGTGTGGTGCCTTGGTCTGCCTTACTGTTTGTGGCTCCCGGGTCAGGGGGTTTAAGATTTTTGGCGCCTGCCTGGTCAATCCCGGTGGCTGCCTGGTGAGGTCTGGGTCCCTGGGCTCTGCTGGGTCCCCGGCGGGGGTGGTCGCCCCTGGGTCCCTGGTTGCTGGGTCCCGGGCTCGGCCGGCTAGAGGGTGGGAGGCTGCGGGCGGGCCTGTGAGTTTGCCGCCGGTATCTCCCGGGTCGGCTGCTGGTTGTGGCCCCCCGGGGCGGTCCTCTGCACCTCTCGAGGGGGGCGGGGGCTTTTCTGGTCGCAGTCTCCCTGGAGTTCCTGTGCTCTGGGGCAGCTCCTGGATCTCTGGGACTTGGAGCTCCCTCCGTCTCCTACACATCTTTAGGGGGCAGATCTGTGGCCCCTCACACTCTCTGTTGGACGCTCCTATAGAGAAACCTTACATAAACAAACGCGTGTACACACACAGGTGCTCACATGGTGCTCTCATAAGTATGGACTTGGGCACGTTCAACACATGTCTTAAGGCTATAGTGGGCACTAAATGCACTGTGATTTTTTTATCGTGTGATTGTTCAATTAAACAATGTTGATTACATATTTCTTCGTCAAGTTGACGCAGTGATAGCTTGATCTTGTTGTATTGTTGTTGTGTCCCTTTTTTTTTCTTTCTCTTTCTGTAGCCGTAATAGTTTTGCCTGTAAATACTTGAATTAGAAAATCAAAGTGTATACGGCTGTTGTCTCAAAACAGCTACACACAGTTTCAGAGCATGCAACAGAAGTCTTAGAACCCTTGCACTGCTGTTAAGTCCACATTACTGAGTTATTTACTGGGATAAACATTACCAGCAGCAGCAAAAAGCAGCTCCTCAGATAAATCCAGAGATCAGGACTGGCAGGAATGTTTCAAAACTCCTGCAGGAACTTTTCAAGAAAAGGGCCATCATTGTCAAGTTAAATTACCTCATGGGCCACAAAAAGTTATAATTTTTCATTTCAAAAATGCAAAAAATTCGTAGATTTTTTTTATTTGTACTGCTCAAAATAGGCTTTATATCAGTAAAAACCTGAACATAAAAATGTTGAAAACAATCGTCTGCTGAAGACTATTCTATAACACTACAAATTCCACCAGGGGTCGCCAAAAATCAATATGAGGGCCACACTTTGGACATGCCTGGTCTTATGGATGCACAATATACCTACATCAATATCGGTATCGGCCGATCTTGGTCATTTTCTGACATATCTGTATCAGTTCAATAATTAAGACTGGGCCAATATTAGCAACTGACTTCTTTATCTGTTTCAGAGGGTGAGGGGTTGATGGGCGTTTGTTTAGTCATGCGACAGTGACTGTAATAATCTCAGAAGCGTATGTGTGTGTGTGTGTTGTGTGTACATAATAACGTAAATTTAGCTTTAATAATTTTCATTCTATACAAAATCTGCTGATTTTAGAATCATTAATGTAGCGGCCAGCTGAGCAGCTGATGGCAATGACTCTTAATTGGCTCACAGAATTTATATAAGCCACACCCTTCCAGAGAAAATGGCTTGGGTTAAGTTGTTTGTAGAGAAGATAACACTGTTGAAGTGTTGAAATGATGTCTTTAGCCTAAATTCACCTCAGCTGCACAGTGCCGACTGCATCCCCAGGTAAGTTTTGCTGTATTGACGCTTTTGTTTGGGTTATTAGTTCGACACTCTATAGTCATTGTTTGTTATTCGTGTCCGTCCCCACTCAAATCTACAGATAAAGTAGCTTTAAGGAATTATTGGTTTGTTTAGCACCCTTGGCCAGCGGAGCAAGGTAAATGTGAGAATATAATCCATTTCTGTTATGACATCAAAGTTGTGTTCACCTTTTATTTACGCTTTGTATAGCTCTAAACAGTTTTCACGGTGCAACTCATGGAGTGAAGTCCAAGGCATTGGACCAGAGAAACGAATAAAAGTTTATGCACCTGTCGAGGCTCTCCGTTCTTTTCTTCATGGTGCCAGGGGCAGCTACAATTAATGACAGTATATCGGTATAGTCAAATATCGTTTATTGACCACAACAGCAATATTAATATCGGTATCGGCCCAAAAGATTCATATCGGTGCATCCCTACCTGGCATACATCTTAATCCCATTTAAACCATTTTGTTTTGTGATCCCCTCTGAGACAGCCTGGGTTTAACCAGCAGGGTCCAGGTGAGACTGGAATAGGCTGATGATGACAGTTTATTTGATGTGCATATGTTTGTCTTTATTGTATTCTATTCGCCAAATAAGGAAGTCTTTAATTTGCACCTTTTTCCAGATTCTGTCTCCACAAAGTGGGCCTGAATTCTGTTAAAAAGATCCTCCTTTGCCTTGGTGAATACTTCCCTAACATGAGCTTCTGCCCCATCCTTCCCTCCTTGGTCTCGCTCATCCTCCACTTCAGCGAGGATGAAGCCGAGTGTTTCTACAGTGTGTCCCGACTTATCTGCTACAACGACTTTCTATGCTTTCCCACTCCCTTTAAGAAGCTAAGAGGACAGATAAGAACAGATGAGAAAGAAACCTGGGTATAAAAATATTTTCCTTATTTAATTAAAACACTCGCATTGTTTTTGTTACACAGATTACACTTGTTCTTGGGGCTGGAGGTTCTAACAAATACCACTAGACACAGCCCAACAAAGAAAAAACTCCTGAGTCAATAAAAAGGTACCAAAGAAAAATCACAGCTTTTAATTAAAAGCTGGAAAAAAGACTATAATCAACAGATTTCTGGTTGCTTTTCAACCGAAACGTATTCTTAAGTTGGTACGGGTTGCTAAGAGCTTCTATAAGCAACAGGCTCTCCGAAGCCAAACAAAGAGAGCCTTTTAAAGAACGGAGAATGATTACTTTTCTGTCTAGGCAAAGATACCAGTACAAAGAGTTGGCACTAGAGGCTAGGAACCACTGACTCAGGCTATGGTAGAATACCATGCAGAGGCTTTCCTCTAACCACACGCACGTAATCACAACAGTTTTCTACAAAGTCAGGGTGTCCAGAACGGAGCAGAAATAGAGACTACTCATGGGTTAGGAGTAGCTCCTCCGGCGTGTATCCAACGTTCCTTTTATCCTTTCACGGGAACAAACACACTCAGTCCAAGATGAGCTGCAGGTGTGGCTGCAGCAGTTCCGGAGCGGGGACCTCCCAATGACGTCATCGGAGAGAACGTCCGCAGCGAGGGAATCCCGGCACGTCTCCACAGCAACGTGGACGCCACCCTCCAGCGATGTCTTGTAGTCATGTTGTTTGTCCGTCAACTTGCGTGTCCTTATCTGGTTTGTACTTAAATGCGCCATGTTAAACAAACAAACAAAAAAAAAAAGAAAAACAGCACACCTACGGCCACACAATAGTGGGGAAAGTAACAGACACCAACAAACGCTACATCGACCAGACCTTCCTTACTTCCCGAGCCTCCTGTGTGACATTTGCGGACCTTGCCAACAGGTGTTGTCGGGGCATTCGTAAGCTAATCGCCAGCTCTCATCTAAACCTCTTTGAGTTTTACTCCGACTGGATCATGTGGATTTTTGCCGACCTTCGGTTCACGTAGGCCATCAGAGTTCTGGATGTCTACCTACTAGAGGGTTACAAGGTTCTCTACAGGTATATTGATGCTGCACTATAATTCAAATCTGAAAACGTGATCTTGTAGGGTGAAAACATGGCTTGATCTTTGTTTGCAGGGTGGCATCGACTTTGCTCGACCTCTATAAGGAGTCTGTGTCAACCCGAGTGGCAGGAGGACTTCAGAACAGATGTGAAAAGTTTTGTTCAGGGTGTAGCTCGCCACTGCACGGCCGAGAAGCTCCTGGAAAGGGCCTTTCAGATTCCCATGGCTACAAGGCGTGAGCTTAACCTCCTGTTCTACGCCAAGAACGACGCCCTGATGCAGAAAGGTGTTAGCACACACCAAAAGAGGTAGGTTTACTCTCTGGGAGGAGGTACACAAGGGAAAAAAGACCCTAACTAGTTTTGAGCTTCCACATTGAGCGCCGCTATTTTTATTTTTTCATGTTTCTAAAGACAGATGGTGGAAACGGTGGACTTTTCCAGCTTCAGGTCCGGTGTTGTTACCGGGACAGTGATGGGAGTCATCTGGGCCTGGATCCCTGAGTGCTTTGCTCTTTTAGTCCCGTTATGTCATGAGCTTAACTAGGAAGACCCGTGAAGACGCCAAACACAATGAAAGTACATAAAAAACGTCTTTATTTTTGGTGGAGTTACCAGGTGGGCGAGGCTGGAGACAGAGTAGGAGAGGAGGCGAGGGTCAAAGCCAGATAGATCCGTGAATGCTACAATGAGCAGGCAGGAGGCAGAATCCAGAGAATGGGCTGAGGTCGAGAATCCAGGTAGTCAGAGAAAACAATCCAGGAAGGGAGCAGGCACTTGGGTTGGTCAAGGAACAGAAACGAGGTCAGGATCTATGGTACAGGCAGAGGTTGGAGTGCTGGAGAATTTACTGGCGCGAAGTCTTCAATAATCTGGCAGAGACTGGATAGCAGGATGGTTCTTTTGTAGCAGGGGAAGCAGGTGTGTGAGATGAGCTGAGGAGTCAGGAGCAGGTGAAGTGGATGAAGCTGATGACAGGAACAGGTGAGAAGAATGGAGTTGATTGTGGTTGCCAGGGAAACGGGGCTTGTCAGGAGCTTGGTGAAGGGGCCAGGTGAGCTGAATGACGGTGAAATGAGGAGACAGAGGAGGGTGAAGGATGGGAGTCATGACACGTTAGGCTGTATAGTACCACAGAACATGGAGGAGGTCTTGCTTCGTGAGTGACCTTTATCAGTTTGATCCAAATTTTAAAAGTACTTTCTGGTTGCTGGGTAAAAACCTTCTTTCTCCACTTTTCACCTCTTCCATGTGTTTGTGTGAATCATCTCCAATGGTCTTCCTTCAACGCACATCCTTAGGCCCTGTCCACACGTAGCCGGGGATCTGCCAAAACGTAGATATTTTACTACGTTTTGGCCTGTCATCCACACGAAAACGGAGTTTTTTCACACGAAAACGGATCTTTTTAAAAACTCCGGCCAAAGTGAAGATCTGCGTTTTCTCCGTTTTGGGTGTCTGCGTGTGGACAGACAAAATCGGAGTTTTAAGGTCCGCAACGTCACTTTCCGTGACAAAAAAATGCTGACATCACGTGTGCGACCTGTGTTTACACTAGCCGACAGCATGGACGCCCTCAGAGCTGCGCTCGCTTTATCAATCGTCCAAGCGCTTTCTGCTTGTTTGTTTTTGCAAGTGGAATTACTGCTCCTTGCGGAAGACCACAGACGAAGGACGAGGTTAAGAACGGGGGAAGTACTGCCACCTACAGGTCTGGCATGTCCTTAACAACGTATTTATCCGGGTACGTGTGGACAGAGTTTTTTTTAAACGAGGTGGTGTGGATGCAAGTTTTTGGAGGGGCGGATGTTCGTTTTTAAAAAATAACCCGGCTATGTGTGGACTAGGCCTTAGTCTACTGGACGAATATCCAATCAAAAGCATAAAAATAAATGGTCATGGTAAATAGCCTGTATTTATATAGCACCTTCCAGAGTCCTAAAACCCCCCAAGGCTCTTTATAACACTTCATTCAGCAGTTCACACACATATTCTCACACGTCATTTGCTTTCTGATTCTATTTTCACTGAGAATTCTGACACAAGGTTATCTTCCTTCTTAAATAAACAATTTCAACAATCAATACACACCGGAAAATGAATGATCTTTACTTTTCTGTTCAATGATGTGAAACTAACCAAATATAAACTCTGATAAAGTTTGAATTTCAACCTCCAGAGACACTCTGCCCCTGAAAAAGTCGTTTTATTCTCTGCCAAGTGAGCTAATTATGGGGTTCTGCTGATCACAAATGATTTGGTGAAATAAAGAGACATCAAACAAGAGCTCCGGCCACAGGAGGTGAAAATCAAGAAGATGCCTTTTAACTACCTAAAACAATCTATTGTCTGTGAAAAGTGGTGTCTTTAGGACAGCCACAAGTCCCTCGAAGGAATATACATCATCCACCGCCTTTCATGGTAGACCGACCAGATAGAATAGAATAGAATAGAATAGAATAGAATAATCTGGCAGGATAATAATAATAATAATAATAATGCATTGAACTTATATAGCACTTTTCAAGACACCCAAAGATGCTTTCACACACTCTCACATTCACACACTGCTAGTGATGATAAGCTACTTGTAGCCACAGCCGCCCTGGGGAGGTCTGACAGAGGCGAGGCTGCCATTTGGCGCCGGCGGCCCCTCTGACCACCACCAACACAGGCAAGTTGGGTGAAGTGTCTTGCCCAAGGACACAACAGCAGGATTCCCCTGACGGGAGCTGCAACCCATGACCTTCCGATCATGAGGCAACCCGCTCTACCACCTGAGCTACTGCTGCTGACCAAAGCCCATTGTTCATGTCTGGGTCATTTATAAAAGATAGTGTTATTATGGTTTAGTATACGCAGGACAGTTTCTTTGTCAGGAAAATGGCTGTCCAGGTTTTTCCAGGCATCCAGGTGGTGTATTTGCACCATCAACATGTTTGTATTGAGTTGAGCTGCAGAGCCCTCAGTGCTCCTGTGACGATAAACCTTTTATGTTGGGTGAACAACCTTCAGAAAAAGCGATTGTGGGAGTTTATTAGAAGTACATTTAGGGAGACACAAAGCAGAAATGTCTCATTTTTACTCTTTCAGATTTTTTTCACATGTGGAAGGAAATGAGCCTGGGGTCCTCATCATTAAAAAACTATGGAGGAAGAGGTAACGCACCCCTTTAATATAATGAATACAGTGATCACAATTAGTGATGTAAATTATTGGTCATTCTTATGGATTTTTATTTATGTATTTATTTATATTTTTTCAGATTTTTGGAGCTTTCCTGTCAACCAATGTGGCAGAAAGAAGAAATCATGACTCTCGAGGACTTGTGTTTAACTGCTTCTGCATGAGAAACTGCACTTTGAACTTTTGTTCGGTGTACCCGAGTTTCCCTCCTCATCAGCAGGCAACCTGCATAAGCTGCACTATGTCGTCCCCCCCCCCCCCCTCCCCACCCACCCCCCCAGTTACAACACTTTGGTTTTGTTCCATTTCTGCATTCCTCAAAGCTATGTTCATCTCCACATCTTGGGCGTCTCTTCCGTCCTTCACACACATTTGCCGTATGTCCAAATCTCTGACAGTTGAAGCATCTAATCGGTGTCTGAATGTACTCCCTCACTGCGTATGACATGCAGCCTAAAAACACTCTATACGGTAGAACGTCACCCTGAAATTCAGTCAGCACTGAATCCTTTTCTTTCTTTGATCCATCTCGAATTTCTTTAATCTTTTAGCATCTTTCACTTTTGCTCCGTTTAAAATGGCTTTTATTTCCCCAACTGAAACATCCACCGGTATTCCCCGAATCACTCCTCTAGGTCCCATTCCACTCATTCCCACCTTACTCACACGGATTACTTTTTGTTTTCCCACCTCTCTTATTTTACAGGCCTTCTCTCTCTGATCTTCAGTTTTACAAACGATCAGCAAATTTCCATCTCAAAACTTTAGCTAGTTTAATGTCTCCAACTTGATTTTTTAAAGATAGACGAAAGCTTAACTGGGTTCATCCCATTTCCCTCACTGAACCTCAACATGATTTTGAGTCCTCCTCCTTCTTCATCTGCACTTTCAGTCGACACAACCCTTCTTTGTTTCCTAGGACCATCGCCATCAGAGTTGTTACTTCTCTTTCCCTTCATCGACTCCCGCCCAAAACTCAACTCTAAATTACTTTCTTCGCTCCCACAGTCCCCCATGTCTCCCCACTCCTTCTCATTCACCAAATAGTTGCGCTACCCGCCATTGTTTTCCTCTCGACCAAGGTCTTCGCTCTCTCTGGGCAGCGGCTTCTGTAGCTCATCCACCTCTAGAGCCACCCCGGCCCCCAGCCAACGCCTAGCAAAACCGACCGACCCAAAGGCGAGGTGATGTCGTCGACCTGCTCCTGTTGTACACCAGCTGGTAGATGACAGATTGGCTGCAGCTGCCCGCTCCTCAGTGCCACTCACCGGCAATTAAAGCTTGGTTTATGCTTGACGCATTTACTTTCCGCTTGGTGATGCGGCTCGCAGATGGAACGCGCTTCACAGCTAGCAGCGTTTATGGTTCATGCGGCTTGTCTCTGCGGTGAGCCAATATTCTCCCAAACTGTAGGGGGCAGCATGGAGCTCTACAGCATGCATCCAACACTACAGCATAGTAGAAGTAGAAATGACTGTTTACAACATGGCATTCCAGCATTTTTAACAGCGTCCTCGTCTTTTCCGACAATGCGAGCTATTTCTCTCCAAGAATTATTAACAACATGTTGATCACGGTGATCTCTGAGAGCTGAATCATACAAATGTTTGTATTTACGAACCTCTGCCATACTAGTTCTTGCCGGTCCGCCATGTTTTTCCACGTCCGACCGGCCGCGTGGTTAGAAAATTTCCTAGGTGCGCGTTGCGGAAATTTTGGGCCGTGCGGAGGCGCGGTGGAGGGGCGTGGTTGTTAAAATGACGCAAAATGACCTAACTTTTCCGCGCGGAGCCGTGCGGACCTCGCGGACGCGTCAAGCATAAACCAACCTTAAGCACTCAGAGGTCATGAATGAACCACTCACCTTCAGACCATGGCACTGGCCTTATATAGAGTTTCTATTTCTCCAAACTAAGGCCATTCAAACAGTTACTACAGTACATTTTCAAAGTACCACACTTTAAAGTATTAACTACTTTAGAGACACATGTTGCATTCTAGTATTATTTGAAGTATAGGATGTTATGTATTTATCAGAAGTTGGGGATTTAGCTCTAATTTTCTAACAAAAAAGTAATAAAGCAATGAGCAATTGTTACTACAGTAGAACATGTCATTATTTAATGTACGAGCAGAAAATAATCACAAAGGGGAAGTTCTAATTTACATGGCGTCTCGAACGCATCACTAAAAGGACGCTTCCAGGGTAAGCTAAGCTGTGGGTAACTCGGCTAGCTGTTACCATTTCCATCCCGCTTCTTCTCTTGTGGAAGCGCTTTGATTTAAATCGCTGGCAAAAGGAAATGTAACGACATTTAAGGATTTATCTGTGAGGTGAGACTCGAGTCTGTGTGCTGCGTTGCTTCAGCAAACACGTCAACATTAGCTTTAGCGAAAGTAGCTAACAGATATGATGTAGCTCGCGCTGTGTGTTAGCTGGGGTCTCACATGCTAAAACATGCAGATCGGCTACGAAGTGTTTTTTTAATAGGATAGCCTCGTGTCTAATGCACGGAGTGAGTTTAGTTCTGCACGTCCAGGAGCTAATCTGATGTCTAAACTCTGGCCCAAATGTCTGCACACAGTTCAACATGGCTGCACGTCCAACCCACAAAGATAAGTGTTACCTGCAGGCAGAAAAGGCTGGCAGCTCCTGACTGTGTGTTTTTCCAGTGGTTAGATTATTAAAATTGCTATAAACAGTCACATTCTTAAACGATAAGTACTTCAGAATGAAAAAACGAGTCTATATAAAGCAGTCTGAACTATTTAAAGGAGGAGTCTCCAGTCCTGGCCACCATCTAGCATGTTTTAGTTATTTCTCTGCTCCACCACACCTGAATCAATTCAATTCAAAACTACTTTATTAATCCCAGAGGGAAATTGATTGCTGTAGTAGCTCAGAATAATAATAATAATCAAGTCATCAAAGAGTTGTTGTATATTACAATGGCTGTTGGCAGGAAGGATCTCCAGTAGCGGTCAGTGTTGCAGCCAAACTGAAGAAGCCTCTGACTGAAGACACTCTTCCGTTGTCGGACAGTCTTGTGAAGAGAACGCTCAGGGTTGTCCATCATTTTCTTGATTCTCTGGAGAATCATTCTTTGCATTATCTCCTCCAGCGGTTCCAAAACTGCCGAAACTCTGGTCCTCGAAAGGGCTTGGAGTTCCTCCATCTTGTTGGCCAGTGATCTCACATCGCCCATTATGATCGATGGAAGAGATGGTTTGAATTTCCTCTTTCTCTGTCTCCGTTTTGCTCCCGCTCTGCACCCACGCTTCTTGCGTTTTAGCTCATGTGGGATTTGTGGCTTCAGTTGAGGTATTATTTCAGCCTTTCCAATGTTAATCAGCTGCCCCCGATTGTAAACCAGCTTGTTGCCATGGTTACACATAACAAATGCTCAAAAAGTGAAAAAGCTAAAAAAAATAGCAGTAAAAATCCTCCAAGCTTCACAGCACCAGAAACAGAAAAGTAAAGTGTCCAAAAAATACAGTTTTTCTTGAGAAACTAGAAGAAAAACTGCCAAAGAAAAGGCTAAACTTACATATAGTCAACAGGGCTACTCCAACATGCAGCCGCCCAGAGCAGCGCAGTTCCGGGAAAAAAAGCAAGAACCATCCAGCATGTTTTAGTTATTTCTCTGCTCCACCACACCTGATTCAGTGACTGAATCACCAGTTCAGCAGCTCATCAAGCTCTGCAGAAGCCCGTGAATCACCCATGTGTGTTAAACTTAACTCTAAAGATTAGATTAAAAGCTCTGTCCAGTTAACGTGTATGTTTGGTCCAGATGCTGTGTAAGATTTGTTGAAGCAAATAGAACTCTTACTATTTAGTCGTTTCTGTGCTCCAACGCGACATGATTTATCAGCAGGCGATTGGCTGGCTTCTGCAAAGCTTGACGAGCTGCTGAACAGGTGATTCTGCCATTGAATCAGGTGTGGTGGATCAGAGGTACCACTAAAACATGCTGAATGGTGGCTCACCAACACCAGGGCTGGACACCCCCATTTTTAAGGGATGGTTCAGAACTTTTAAGGATTTAATATCCAAACCGTTATAGGTAATCAGATTAGTTCTGGTCGGTCGTATGAGATAGTATTTGATCCCAATGGAGATAGTTCCAAACAACGCAAAAAACAACACAAAGGTTTTCTTTGAACATGTTTTTATTGTGATGCTATCATCAGTTCCACACGATTTGATTATTCAGTCCAATTCTGATCGTGTTAGAGGTCTTCCACTGATCTCAGAATATAACTAGCATGGAATTTAAATCACTGTGGTTGGCTAAACTTAGGGAGAGTGTTTATTTGTGTAAACCGGCTAAGGAACTTGTGAGTTTAAAGCTTTTAAATGTGAGAAATCCACGTTCTGCTGTCATTGGGATTTTGTGTTTGCAAAGTCCTTTAGATTCAAGAGGAAAATACGAAATATTGTTGGGGCCGTAAACGAGAGTGTGAGCTACATATGTCCACAAAAAATGTCTTTAGCATATATTTTGTTGCTGACCTTTGATCTTAGTCAAAGATCCGGCATTGGTGTCTTTTATGTGTGTTTCAACAGGCTGCAGCCATGGGCCCAGAGGACCTAGCAGACATAAAGACTGAGCCTTCAGAGGAAAGTACGCAAAGACTGGAATAGATGTCTTCTTATAATATAATAATAATAATACTACTACTAGGGTCGTGTATGAGCAAAACTCTGGTGATGGCATATCTACAACTATACTAGCGAGACGATATGTTGTGATGCTAACAGTTAGACTCTATTTCTAGTTTCTAAGACGGAAGGTAATTGGAAAACTCAGGCCAGATGCTTCGAAGGCAGTAAAAACTGCTGCCTCCTAGCAGTTGGAGTTTGAATTGCACCATTCTAAAGTAACCAAATTCCACTACCTCCGCTCCGCTCCGGCACGAACGCCGGAGCAAAATCGGTCCCGTTGTAGTCAATCAGAGCAATTCCACTACTGCGGCCGTGCTCCGGCCGTGCGGCGCAGTGCGCCGCCCTCTGTTCCGGCGTCCGGCAAAAATAGAATCGATCCTATTTTTGCCTGACGCCGGAGCACCTCCGCAGTCAATGGACAGGAATCACAACGGCCCAACAGGAAAAGGAGCAAGCACAGCTTCCGTTTTTCACAATAAATCGATAAACAAAAAGCGTTTTTTGTTTCATATGTACAGGTTTAACAACTTTTAACGACTAGCAATGGCGGCTGAAGTTTAAATGCACAAAAGTAAGCCATAAATACAGTTTCTACTATCAAAGTAGTCACACTTTGTTGATCCAAACACTGCTGATCTCTCAACACAAATGATGGGCAGATTAAACAGTTCATGCCGATGCTTCTCCCACACAACGGGTGTTTGGATCTAACTTCCGCGTTTATTGCTCGGACTGTATCGCAAGATCTCGAAAATCCCGCGCATGCTTGTTTGCCCACTTCAGGTCTCCGCACCGGAGTGGAGCCGTTGTAGAGCGGGTACCAGTATAATTTGAGTTCGGAAGCGAGCGGCTGCGGAAGGCGGGGGCGGCGCGGAGGTAGTGGAGTTTGGGGGTAATACAGTAAATGTCTGCATGTCAGTACTCAATAAAACACCGGTGTGCAACTTTTAAATGTTGATTCTGTACCAGAACATATTGTGATATTTGGGCGTATCGATGTTAGTCCTTAATGGTACAGTAATCCCTCGCTACTTCGCGGTTCGTTCATCGCGGATTCGCTGCTTCGCGGATTTTTTCTTTGGAGCATTTTTCTGGGGGAATTTGCAGATTCGCGGTATTTTTCACTGACTTGCGGTATTTTTCTATGCGAAATATCAAGAAATTCTTGTTTTTTTCATCAATTTCATCATAAAATGCACTTTTTGTAATAAAACTAAAAAAACCAAGTAAAAATTTTTTTCTTGAGTTTTACCCACAAAAAGAGAATGTGATCATACGATAATTCAATCTAGTACTGTAGGTCGGCTGGATTCGGGAGCTGGGCTTGTAGGGAGCGTGGTTTCACAAACGCGGAAGTGAGAGCGTCGGTGAAACGCCGGCTGATCTAGGAAACCCCCGAGCGTTCCAGCGTCAACGAAGTGACACGGAAATGCCGGGCTTTCCAGAAGTAAGTAAGATAACTTACTATGAGCTGATAGTTTGTTGGATTGATCGGTAGGTTGGAAACTCTGATCTTGAATCTGAAGAAACGATGACTGAGTGGTGAGCTGGAAAGGCGACTTCCGTTTATAGCCGCGGTTTGTGACGTAGGTGCGACGTGGAGGGAATCCCCGCGAGGGGCATGCTGGGAGTCCCTACTTCGCGGATTTTCACCTATCGCGGCCAGGTCTGGAACGCATCTACCGCGATAAACGAGGGATTGCTGCATATCTGATGTAGGGTACCTGTTAAAACCCGAGGTCATGTTCTAAGGTTTAGGCATGCTGATTATTTACTTTCCAGTCAGTGAAAAGATTGTTGGGCTGTTTTCTAGCTGGATATTAGTTATCATGTAATCTAATTACTGGTAAAATTACTTTTCATCTGATTACTTCTGACACAAGCCGTGTCTGTTTCTGGAATGTCGACTCAGAGCTCATTTCTGTTTTACAGATTTGAGTGTTGCTGAGGTGAACGTAGATCTGGAGTCTGGTTCCAGTGATTCCTCCACCGACTCTGAGCCCGAGGACTCCAGTCGGCCAAAGAAGAAAAAATCCGACAAGTGTTTCCCGTGTCCCACCTGCGGCAAGGTGTTCGACAGGCCGTCGAGGGTAGAGAGGCACAAACCGGTCCACGAGAGGAAGCCCAAGCTGCTCTATCACTGCGAGCACTGTGAGAAGAGCTTCACCCAACAAGAGAAGCTGATCCGACACCAGAATTTCCACAACAGGACTAACGAGCATCCCTGTCCCGACTGTGGAAAAGTGTTCAACAGGCCCTCGAGGTTAGAGAGACACAGACGCACTCATTCAAGGAAACCCAAGGTGCCTCACCAGTGTTCCTTCTGCGCGAAGACATTTGTGAAGCATCACAAGCTTCTCCGTCATGAGCGAGTTCACACCGGGGAGCGGCCGTTCACCTGTCCGGTGTGTGGCAAGGGATTCTCCGAAGCGGGTCACTGCAAAGCTCACGAACGGACCCACGAAGAGCAGCCGGAGAAGCCTCACAGCTGCTCCGTCTGTGGAATGTGTTTCTTTAAGGCCTCCGCGCTGCGCCGCCACTTCCGCTCCCACACGGGGGACAAACCTTTCAGGTGCACCGTCTGCGACAGGTCCTACTCCCGCTCCGAGGGACTGAAGAGACACACGAGGAGCCACACGGGGGAGCGACCCTTCAAGTGCACCATCTGCAGCAAAGCCTTTTATTCTCGCCACTGCTTGAACACTCACAGCCTCATCCACTCCGGCGAGAAGCCACACGTTTGCTCCGTGTGCGGGAAGGGCTTCTCGCAGCTGGGCAACATGAGGGATCACGAACAGAACGTCCATAAAAGAACAGAGAAGTACATTTGCAATGAGTGTGGGGCGACGTTCACGCGGTACAAGACGATGACGGAGCATCAGCGCACTCACACGGGGGAGAAACCGTACTCGTGCCTCACCTGTGGGCGCAGGTTCACCTGGAGCCACTCGCTCAGCAGACACCGAAGGTCACACGCGCACGAACAGATGGTCCTGGAAAGCTCTAAAAACCTGGAGAGTTTTGAAGGTACTCCTGAGAATCTGGACAGCTGAAAGGCCGAGAGGTTTTAAAGACGATGCGTATTCTAGTGCATGCACTCACCTGCTCCGTCAGCAGAAATGCTGTTTTTATTAAACGTTTAATCATGATTTAATCACGGATAAAAAATAATGGTTGGTGGGTAGAGTTCAGCTGGAACTCATAAAATGGTGGTTAGCTGTCTTCAAAGCCCCGTGACACATTCAGCCTGTCTGTGTGTATTGTCCAACGTGCAGCCAAGCCAGGACGCTGTGTGGTCCAGTTATTCTCACACGGTCAATCATTTCTTCTCACATCTTTGGTTTGTGATGATTCACTAGTTGCTCAACATGAAGACATCCTGGACAAAAATCAGCCTTTTAATTGCACCTTTAATTTGAACCAGCGTGTGCTTGAGCAGGTTTCCAGCTGGGGGTGAGGTGACATTAAAAAGAGCTAGTTACAGATTCTCCTCGTTGTTGTTTCTGATGTAAATGGTCTGTATTTGATATAGCGCCTTCTAGAGTCCTGGAACCCCCCAAGGCGCTTTACAACACAGTCATTCACCCATTCACACACACATTCACACCCTGGTGGGGATGAGCTACAGTGTAGCCACAGCTGCCCTGGGGCGCACTGACAGAGGCGAGGCTGCCGAGCACTGGCGCCACCGGTCCCTCCGACCACCACCAGCAGGCAACGTGGGTTAAGTGTCTTGCCCAAGGACAGCGACAGACTGAGCGGGGCTCGAACCTGCAACCTTCCGATTGCAAGGTGAGCACTTAACTCCTGTGCCACCGTCGCCCCGGTGATGAAGCACCTGCTGTTCTCAAATGCAAATGTGCATAGCTGCTGTGTTTCTAGCACGTAAAAACGAGAGAACCTCCTGAAGATGTCGGGTGTACTTCTTTTTCTTTTCTTAACTTTTCACATTTCACGCTAAACAGCCATACGGATTAAGTTTTCCTAGATTAGATCAAAAGTATTCCGTGTTTCATGGCAGTATTCATAAGCTACAACAACCGCAGTAGGAACATCTCAAACAGCCACAGATGGTGAACATGATCACTGATGAGTTACTAGTGTGGAAGACTTGCTACCAAATAAAAATAAATAAATAAACGTGGGGAATAAAAGGATATATTTAAGTCCTTATTTGTTTATTTTAAATTGTATTTCCACGTTTATTGTTTACTTTGGCAGAAAAAGTCCTCCATATTCTAGAGAAAGAAACAAATATCTGTCTCACTTTTCTGCACTTTATGGTGAGATATTTTAAACATGGTTTTAAAAGCTTATGTCAATTTCACTTTTCCTAAATATGTGAATAATAAACAGTTTCATATCAAAGCTGATGTAAGTAAACAAGCTCCTCTGCTCCGTATTTTTGACTTGTGTAGGGCTAAGCGTCATAGACAAACTTGCACAAGATAGATCAGCTCTGTTGTAATTATGCATTTAAAACTCCACACGTATCTGTCTACCTGCTTCTCTATGATAATTGGTGAATTCCGACAGCCCCTGAACGCGGCAAACAACGCTGCAGCGGCTGTTTCTAGGCAACCGTTTGTGTGTGACAGGAGTCAAACAGGCGTTAAACTGAGTGTTGTTGGCGGAAAACGGCTCGTTTGAAGCGTTTTTCAGAGACAGAGCTGCTCTAGTTCCTCCATGATGGCTGAAGAGGTTCAGGACGTCCCGCAGCTGCAGGTGGAGAACGTTCTCGGCTTCAGCGGTAAGTTTGACCCACGAGTTCATGTGTTCTTCTGAGAATATAAAAACCCACCTCTTCAGAACCAACATAACGTCTGTATGCTGCCCCCTTGTGGTGTAAGTACGAACGCCAGCTTGCAGAAGCTTAAAGAGCAAGTCACACCAAAATCAACGTTTTTTTTATTTTTTTTGCTGATAATTTGTACAAATAAGTGTGTTATAGTATTGTAGACGTGTAGTGGCAGAGGTGGAAAGAGTACTAAAATTTCCTACTTAAGTACGAGTACCAGTACTTTGATCATTTTTTACTCAAGTACAAGTAAAAGTACTTGTCTAAATTTTTACTCAATAGTAAAATGTATCGTAAATAACATGTACTCAAAGTAAAAGTTACTTAGTTACATTTTTGTCAGCGTAAAGATGGTTACGTCAGTGCAAAACCACAACACCAGTTCACATCACGCCCATGTGTGCGCTCACACACGGACACACACATAGTTTCATGGAAGGATTTCTATCCAATCAGTGAGAACAGGACGTGCACATTGATGGGACGAGGTTTTTCTAGGATTGTACATTTCAATTGTGATTAAAATTATTCTTTATTTTGAAAAAAAAGTTAATTTTTGATGCCATCAGTATGTGAGGTATCTCAATGTTCTCATGACAAAACTAACATGAGACTGTGCTCTAACCTGTCACATAACAAGCTAAATGAAAGTCAAACATTTCAAATGGACCGTATGACAGCTGCTAACGTTGGCCCTGCCCTACGTTACCTCTACATTACAGTTCCTTTATCCATGTCCACCTAGAGCTCCTCTCTGACCTTCATGCTTATTTAGAGCAGCTGATTTTTAAAGTTAGCAGAGTTCATCCTTGGTAGTGGGTTCACTCACTCATTTAAAGATAACGGCCAGAGGCAAAATTCGTTTGAACAGCATGTGTAAATGTGTATTAAAACCTTAGCTGATAAAGGTGTTTGGATTTTGACGGCTGGAATCGTAAGAAAATCTGATGTTTGTGACCGGCGAGGGAAAAACAGGAACTAACTTCCGGTCTAAGCTCTGGGCAGCTGGTGACGTTTCACATGGAGCTCTGCTGAAACAGCTGTAGTAAACAACACCTGACTCCGCCGTTTCTGCGTTAGCGTTATAGCAGAGAACAACGTGTCATCAATCAGATGTAGCTTCTGAAGCCTCTACTAGTTGGCCAGATTTGTTTTTTCTCTGGGATACGGCTACGAGAACGGATATTGGATTACCGGAGAAGTTCAACCGAACTCCGACCCCGCCAGCTGCATATCACTACCAGTGTCACTCTGAGCAGGAGGAGGTAGGACCCAAAACGCAGAAGCCCAGAATGACTCGAGGCAAGGGCAGTTGAAAAAAGGTAAAATCCTTTTATTAAGGTGGAAAACAAAATAACTTGGATGCAGGAATCAAATCCAAAAAACTGAAAGCCAAAAAAAAAAAAAAAAAAAACTCAACAATGAGCACAAAGACAAGAACCTGACGAGGGAACAAAACAACTCTGACTCACAACAATGAACCGACAAAGGACAACAGCAGAGAACGTCTCGGCTAGTAGGAGCTAACCGTTAGCATTAGCAGCTCCACCACACAGCAGGACTCCTCCAGGGTTGTATTTGTGGAGATAAAACATCTATGTTGCAAACTGAGTCAGTGGTAGAGTTGTATAGCTGTTATCCAATCAGAGGCGAGATGTACAAATATCAGGAAATAAGACTCCAAATCGTGTCGTCTGAAGCTCAGCTGTGATGTGGGTCACTTCTAGTTCCTGACAATGGTGAACTGGGATTTTTTCCCCAGAGTACGACTTACAAGGCATTCGTTACTACTAGACCACTGCAAATGCATTCCTTGAACATGGTACAGATTATAAGACAGCTAATGTGAACTTTGCTATAAAATCATGAAACATTTTTAAAGATGTTCTGATTCAGAACATCTCTGCTTTGGAGACAAAGCACAACAGGACGTTTAGAGTCAGAGTTGAGGATGAAGTGATGAAGTTAGAAGCATCATGGAACAATCCAAACATGTCTGTTGCTAAGCTACTTTGTGTTTTAGTTCTCATGTGTTTTCTGGATGTGATAAGGACATGTGTTTTCTGGACTGAGAGTCCATCCGGACCGGGAGTTCCTAATCTATCCTCTGGGATGTACGGTGATTCTGAAGAACATCTCCGATGGGAAACAGCAGATCCTGCTCGGACACACGAGCAGCGTGTCCTGCTTGTCGGTGTCCAAAAGTGGATCGTACATTGCCTCGGGCCAAGTCAGCTCTGTAGGCTCCAAGGTAACCAGAACTTTAGGTTCATTCATAACAACATTCAAATTTTGTGTTTTTAATGTATTTGTGTTTTTAAAGGCAACAATAATCATCTGGAACTACGCTGAGAGAGGAATCCACGCCAAACTGGATCTTCACAAGACTACGGTTGAAGCAGTAGCCTTCTCTCCCAGTGACAAGTACCTGGTGTCCCTGGGGGGTCCGGATGACAACAGGTAAATAAACACCCTCCCAATGAACATGAGCAGCAGGATCATGGAAAATATTACAGTCACGATTTTTATGGTAAATGCTAGAACAGAATATCTATTGGTTTCTATTTTAGTAGCAGTGACAGGTATACGGAACAGGTATGCAGGTGAAATTAGAAGTGAAGATTTTATTTATGTCAGTAATCCAGTTTAGACTGAGAGACCATCTAAAGTCTCAGGAACAGTTTGCAGGTGATTTGGATTCATTAGCTGATTAGAGTGTATCACACTCTGAGCTCATTCCATTGAACCAGCTCTTCTTAGGGCCTCTAAATCACTTCAGAACCTCGCGGAGTACAGACGCTTCCCTCTGTTGCTCCCTTATCTTTTTTCCCCAAGGCTCTTTGTCCTGTCTGCCCACAGAGTGCTTCTCTGCATTTCTGCTGAAAAACTCAATTTTTTTTTACTAACCATGGATTTGATAAACTGGCCATTCAATGCGATCAATAAGATTTTTCAACAATGAGAATGGAGCAGAGGGCTCCCACATGTCCACAGGGGACACAACCAGTGGGATATATGTTGGATTCCTGGAAGGAGTGGAAGATCGTATGCCTCTCCCAGCAGTCCATTGAGGACATCGAAGACGTGTTGATATTTGGTCTGATGATCACTGGATTTCTCCTGATTGGAGTGGGAGGATATCTGGTTTTCTGGAAATTGGGAAGTCGGGAGCGATTGGAGGGCGACCCGTACCCACGGAAAGCACCGTCCGTGTGGAGACTTCTCAGACTAGGACGTTACTCGAGGTGAATCGTAAGCTGGACAATGTTCTAGCTGCGATACCGGTATTAGTGCGCAAAATGGATGTCATCTCGGAGAGAGTCACCGGACGGTATGGACAAGTTTAAAACCCAAAATTGGCTTCACTGAAGGACTGGAAATGATCAGTTTAAAGACTGAAGGCAGAGAGGAAAATTATCTCAGCCTGACCCAAACAAAGTCTTGTTATCTGAATGTGACGCCCTGGTGGCCTTGAGCTGCAAGCAACTAAAACCCCCACGAAGGAATGCAGACAGATGCTGTGAAAACCCGACCTGAATTGTGTGTACTGAAACTCTAATTTCCCTCTGGGATTAATAAAGAATTGATTGATTGATTGATTGATTGATTAATGACCTTCTGACTCACAGTGATGCAGGGGACTGTTCTGTTCAGGTCCTGTTGGACCTGACTGCAGCCTTTGACACTGTTGACCATCACCTGCTACTGGAGAGGCTGAGAGACTGGGTAGGCCTATCAGGAACTGCTCTGGAGTGGTTCTCTTCTTATCTTTCTGAGCGTTCCTTCTCTGTGACAGTCTCCAAGTTTAGGTCCTCCACCACCTCCCTCACCCATGGTGCCCCACAAGGTTCTGTGCCGGGGCCTCTGCTCTTCCTCCTCTATCTACTTCCTCTTCAGCACATCCTGAGCTCCTTTAACAGAATCTTCTACCATCTTTTAGCAGATGACATCCAACCATACATGTCCTTTAAGCCCCATGAGATGTCTAAGCTGCAGCTTTTTCACACCTGCTTGGACTCTATCAAAACCTGGATGGCTGGGAGCTTTCTACAGCTGAATGAAGATAAGACTGAGGTCCTCATCTGTGCCCCAGACAAGCTGGTTCCCAAAGCCAGAGACTCTCTTGGTCAGCTTGCTTCTCCTCCAGCTTCACTAGCTGCCGGTCAACTTCAGGTTCATTTAAAGATCCTGGTTCTGGTCTTTAGGGCCTTATATGGACAAGCACCATCTTACATTGGTGATCTTCTCAATCTTTACACTCCCAGCAGGTCCCTCAGGTCCAGTGACCAAAGCCTACTGGTTGTTTTCTCTTTTGTAAATGAAGTAAATAAAAACTTAAGAGATCTCTCAATGAATCAGTAGATGATTTGATGTATAGACATGAATGCATGAAGTCTAAATATTTATTAACTCTAGAGGGGTCGCTCGCCACTCTTAAGCCTAGTTTATTTTTCTGCATCATCTCCACGAAGGAGAAGTTTGGTGAGGCCATGGAGAAAGACTATCGATCGGCTCCAAAGAGGTTCTGGCAAACTGTCCGGCGCCTCAGGAGAGGAAGGCAGCAACTCGCTCACACTGTTTACAGTGGGGATGGGGAGCTGCTGACGTCAACTGAGGCTATAGTCGGACGGTGGAAGGAATACTTTGAGGAGCTCCTCAATCCCACCAATGCGCATTCCGAGGAGGAACCAGAGCCGGGAGGCCTGGGGATGGACTGTCCGATCTCGGGGGCAGAAGTTGCTGAGGTAGTCAAACAACTACACAGCGGCGGAGCCCCGGGGGCGGATGAGGTTCGTCCTGGGTATCTCAAGGCTATGGATGTTGTAGGGCTGTCATGGTTGACACGTCTCTACAACATTGCGTGGTCATCGGGGGCAGTTCCTAGGGAGTGGCAGACCGGGGTGGTGGTCCCCATCTTTAAGAAGGGTGACCTGAGGGTGTGTTCCAACTATAGGGGGATCACACTCCACAGCCTCCCTGGAAAGGTCTACGCCAAGGTACTGGAGAGGAGGGTCCGATCGATAGTTGAATCTCAGATAGAGGAGGAGCAATGTGGTTTTCGTCCTGGCCGTGGAACTGTGGACCAGCTCTATACCCTTGCAAGGGTGATGGAGGGGGCATGGGAGTTTGCCCAACCAATCCACATGTGCTTTGTGGATTTGGAGAAGGATTATGACCGTGTCCCCAGGGGCACCCTGTGGGGGACGCTCCAGGAGTATGGGGTGGGTGGCTTTCTGTTAAGGGCCATTCAGTCCCTTTACCAGAGGAGCGTGAGTTTGGTCCGCATAGCCGGTAGTAAGTCGGACCTGTTCCCAGTGAGGGTTGGACTCCGCCAGGGCTGCCCTTTGTCACCGGTTCTGTTCATCACTTTTATGGACAGAATTTCTAGACGCAGCCGTGGTGTGGAGTGTGTCGAGTTTGGTGGCAGGAGAATCTCGTCTCTGCTTTTTGCGGATGATGTGGTCCTCCTAGCTTCATCCAGCTCTGACCTTCAGCTCTTGCTGGGTAGGTTCGCGGCCGAATGTGAAGCGGCTGGGATGAGGATCAGCACCTCCAAATCTGAGACCATGGTTCTCGACCGGAAAAGGGTGGCTTGCCACCTCCGGGTCGGGGGAGAGGTCCTACCTCAAGTGGAGGAGTTTAAGTATCTCGGGGTCTTGTTCACGAGTGAGGGTAGGAGGGATCGGGAGATCGACAGGCGGATTGGTTCGGCGTCTGCAGTGATGCGGACGCTGAGCCGATCTGTCGTGGGGAAGAGGGAGCTGAGCCAGAAAGCCAGGCTCTCGATTTACCGGTCGATCTACGTCCCAATCCTCACCTATGGTCATGAGCTTTGGTTAATGACCGAAAGAACGAGATCGCGGATACAAGCGGCCGAAATGAGTTTCCTCCGTAGGGTGGCCGGGCTCAGCCTTAGAGATAGGGTGAGGAGCTTGGACATTCGGGAGGGACTCGGAGTAGAACCGCTGCTCCTCCGGATTGAAAGGAGCCAGTTGAGGTGGTTTGGGCATCTGGTCAGGATGCCTCCTGGACGCCTCCCCGGGGAGGTGTTTCGGGCATGTCCTGCCGGCAGAAGGCCCCCGGGTCGACCCAGGACACGTTGGAGAGGTTACATCTCCAATCTGGTCCGGGAACGCCTTGGGGTCCTGCCGGAGGAGCTGGTGGACAAGGCCGGGGAGAGGACGGCCTGGAGCTCCCTAATTGGGATGCTGCCCCCGCGACCCGGACCCGGATAAGCGGAGGAAGACGAGACGAGACGAGATCTCCACGAAGGAGAGACATACACACTTTGACAGAGACGTTTTGCTCTGGGACTTCTTCGTCTCCTTCAGAGTGTTGCAAAGCAATTCCCCACCAGGACGACAGAGGATGTTGCGCTGTTTTGTGGTCCGGATGGTCCAGGAAAGTGTATTTACTAATGTGTACATATTGTGATTTTTGTATTTCAGAAACTTTTTAACACGGACAAATTTGTCTCTCATTCTGCTCCACCTCTCCATGCGCTCATCACCTCTAAAACCAAATATTCCGTCATTTTCATCCACAAATAAAACACTTGCTGCATATTTTTTTACTCCTCCAGTCACGGGTGAATAAAACGTTCATATTTATAGAGGTTTTCCTTGAGGTATACTTCACGCTGCTCCGTGTCTGTCGCTAGATATCTTCAGTTCTTCTCATGTTTTTGAGAGCCCAATGACGGTGCTGTTGACAAAAGCATTTTCATGACCAATCGCAAGCTTGCGTTCTCCGTCTCATCCGACGGATGTGTAGAAAAGTGGGCTCGACTCTGTCCGCCCTTGCGAGAGCTCTCCAGCAGGCTCTAAAGGACGGATAATGGTGTTGCATGTCTCCATACTGACGCAGACACAGAAGCATAATCTAGGCGTGTTTCTCAATTTCAAGGCGCCTTGCTTACGAGGACACGGTCCTTCCTTGGTCAAAGAAAACTGTTAAATGGAACAGACATAAATCACGTGACCGCGGCTTCCACGGCGGTCACGTAACGTCACGTGACACGGGAGATAACGTTATATTTTTTATGTACGTATTAGTTTCAATATAAATATATAGTGAGTCTTTTACTTTTTAAATTGTGTATATGTTTATTAAATTAAATATATAAGTGAGTTACTCCCTGCTAGCCACCGAAGCTGCAACTACTAAGCAACTAACCAACAACAGGTAACTTCTTTGGATCTAAAAAAAACATTTTAAATTAATTGACATACTTTTAAACTTGAAAATTGTCCCCGAAGTAGCTGCCGGCTTCTGGTACGCCATCCTTTTGAAAATACCGCTGTATATTCTGGGTAATTTTTGACCAAGGCTAGGCGACAAGACTCCTCCCATGTATCCTCGTTCGGCTAGCTAAATGGCTAACAAACGGAGAACACACATCTCGGTAGAAAAAGAACATTGGAACACGTCTTGGCGGCTCCCGATGACGTATCTCCTAGGCAGCCAGGGCGGGGCCAAGACATCAAGGCAAGGTTCCTTGACATTGAGAAACACCCTAGGTTTTGGTAAATGGTAAATGGCCTGTATTTGATATAGCGCCTTCTAGAGTCCTGGAACCCCCCAAGGCGCTTTACAACACAATCAGTCATTCACCCATTCACACACACATCCACACACTGGTGGGGATGAGCTACAATGTAGCCACAGCTGCCCTGGGGCGCACTGACGGAGGCGAGGCTGCCGAGCACTGGCGCCACCGGTCCCTATATGTAACTCCGCCCCTTCAGATGTGTGGAAGAAATACATTCTCACAAGATTTTGACTTCAATTTAGACATTGAATTCATGACATAGAATATTTTTTCTGTGAAATAGTGAATTTAAAATTTTTACTTACAGTATGTTAAACCAGTAAAAATTTCATTTATAAAAATTCAACTGAAGATATCAATCTTCGAAAATTCAACAACTGAATTTCAATGTAAAAATTTTATCTGTAAAAATTTAACAGCAACAATTCAATGACCACCTGGTGACCCAAGTCAAAACAATCATCACTCGATTGAGTTGACACCTCACTGGTGTCACGTGACCAGTGAAGCGTAATTTGATTGGTTAAAAGCCACTGGACTCGATCGAGTGACGATTGCTTTGGCTTAGGTCACCAAGAGGCCACCTCATTTGTCATTGAATTTCTGCTGATGAAATTTTTATATGAAATTCTGCAGTTGACTTTTTGAGGAAAATAATTTGGCTTATTTTAAGTAAAAAAATTAAAATACATAATTTCACAGAATAAAAATTCAATGTCTAAAAAAAGTCATATTCTGGTGACACTGGGCTGCATGGTGGCGCAGTGGTTAGCACTGTTGCCTCGCAGCACGAAGGTCGCAGGTTCGAAACTCGGCTGCGGCCTTTCTGCGTGGAGTTGCGTGTTCTCCCCATGCATGCCTGGGTTTCCTCCGGGTTCTCCGGTTTCCCCCACAGATCACAACATGCCCTACAGGTTAGAAATTGTAAGTCACTTTGGATACAAGCGTCTGCCAACTAAATAAATATAAACACTGTATTTCATCCATAGAGATGTAGTGTGTGTTCGCTCTGTGTTTCCAGAATAGTGGTTTGGAATATCGAGACCAAGCTTCCGATCTGTGTAAGTTCAGCTTTGCTCCGCAGCTCTGAACCCTGCCTCACGCTACAATACTTCAACACCAACGATGACTTCTTCGTTTCTGCTGGGAGGTGACTGATTTCTCTCTCTTATGGACGTTTTACGTGGATGGAGTTTTATTTTGCTGCGTGTTTTTGGAACATTTATCTCAAGTTTCTTTGTGCAGCGGAACAATACAAATTTGGAAGCTGAATCTCACCGACAGAAAGATCCATCCCACAGGATGTAACACCGGCAAGCTGAAGAGGATAGTGAAATGTTTGGAGGTATGAAGCTTCGACTTGTTTACCTTTATTGATCCACCCTGTTTCCAGCAGCACACGTAGGAATAAAACTCTTTGTTATAAAGAATTAGTTATTGCTGAAATGGACAAATGTGTGCCACACTGAACATCCTTGTTACTGCAGATTTCGGAGGACGATCAGTTCCTTTTCTGTGGAACAACAAGTGGAGACATAATGAAAATCAACCTGAAGTCAGCGCTTCTGAGTAACTCTGGTCCAGTTATAGGGCCGTTGAGCCTGGTAGGTCCCCACAGCCAGTCCTCTCTGAGCTGCATGCTGGTACTTTTAGCAGCTGTATGTCTCCATGCTGCCTGTTTCTGACATAATGCTGATGCAACCATCGACATATTGGACAATGGGTTTCCATAGACTCCAGTAACATGTTTTTGAGGAGAAATGGGAGGTGGCCACCACCGCCGTTTTGACCGTGTCACAGGTTCCGTCAAGCCCAGACAATTCCACAAAAGGGAAGAGAGGAGGAGCTGAGGGTGGGGCTGTAAGGCTGGGATCAACTGACGACACGCGGTCGAACGAGCTACAAGCTAACCTGAAGCTAACCCAAAGCTAACGCGGAGGTGGGAGCTAAGCTAACGGAGGTAGCAACCTAGCTACAACCGGAGTTAACTGTGCACAAAACCAGAGCTAGGGATGGGTACCTTTGACATTTGAATCGATCCGGTACTAATTCCCGGTACCTACGAATCGATACCGGTACTTAACGGTACCAATTTTCGATACTTTTGAGTGTTTATTATTTTAATTCTCTTTTATAATTAAATATATATTTTTCTCAATATATAACAATATTTGATAAATATCACGATAAATAACATTCAACTGTTTGTATTTTAACATCGTCCTTGTAGTTTTATAAGCTGATAATTAAACTGAAGCAAACATCTTTACTGTGAACTAAATTTACTGTGTATCTTCATTCCTTTTGCTGTCTTTTACAATTTGATTTTTCCTACTGGGAAGTTAGAATTTCCGAGGAGAAAGCGAACGCACCATTAGCTGATAACAATGGTGGCAATGGAAGCTAACATATCAAGCTAACGTTATCTTTAACAGTTTATTTAACTGCTGGAGCAGATTAAAACGATGATGCCTCACACTTAGATCGTTGTCGCTGGTTTCATCTTCACCCAATCACCCGTCACATTTAGTAAAGTGAAGCCAAACTTTAGAGCACGTTCATGTTCTTCTAGTCAGAAATTCGGAGTTCTGAGGAGAAAGCGAACGCACCTTAGCGAAATGGAAGCTAATATATCAAGCTAACGTTATCTTAAACATTTTATTTACCTACCGGAGCAGATTAAGATGAGGATGTCTCACTTAGATCGTTGTCGCTGGTTTCATCATCACCCAGTTACCCATCACATTTAGTGAAGTGGACCCAAGCTTTAGCGTGCGTTCTTTCTACCATGCTGCTCTGTTTACAACTGGTTCGCAGCGAGCGACGACATAACGCTCTTGCGCACGCGCAGCTGTCTTGGCAAGTTCTCGTTATGAAGGACGGGTACCGAAACGAGGCACCGTTTGAAATGACGTGAATCGGTGCTCGGTCGGTACTGTGGAATTCGGTCGGTGCCTTAAAAAGTACCGAATTCGGTACCCATCCCTAACCAGAGCTGACGCCGGGCTGACTGCTCGGGCCAAGTATTCATAACTTCATTTTATTTCTGCTGTTAAATTCACATTTTTAACATGGGAGTCGGTGGGAACTGGCTCATTTCTGGAGCCAGCCCCTAGTGGAGGAGGGTTGAACTGCAATTTAAATCACTGGCTTCAGTTTTGGCAGGCCAGGAGTTTCCCCTTGGTTTTCTCTGAGTTTGGTGTCAGAAAGCACGTGCTTGTATGAGCACTTTGAAAAGTTCCTCTACAACGTCACAACAATGGAACTTGTTTAATGGACAATGGAACTTGTTCTTGCTTTGGCCTTTTCTCTACAGGGTGTCAATGTTGTCAAGATCCTAAAATCCGGAGACCTACTTGTGGGTTCTGGAGCTGGCGTGTTAGCTTTATGTTCCAAAACGAGCTTCAAACCTCTTAAGTGAGTCTCACACCTGCACCATCAATGCCATTTCCTCACAAGCGTGTGCAACAACGCATCACATGATGCAACGTTTGGTTTTATTTAGTGTTATTTTGCATCTCTTGCCTCTTTGCTTCCCCACCCCACATTAGGAAGGTTCAGCTGGAAAAGGGGGTGACCTCCATCACTGGAAGTGATGAGGAGCAGCAGTTCTTCATTGGTACAGAGGCTGCTCAGATGTACCGCTTCAGTCTGGAGGATTTCACAGCTGAGGCTATTTCCTCCAGCCACAGCAGTGCTGTCAGAGACGTGGCCATCCCTTCGTAAGTGGCAGAGAGGCGTTCAGGCTGGGGGACTCACACACACCCATCAGCACTGACAGACATTTGTCATCTGCTGTTCCTTTGAAATTTGAAATCAGACACTCACCAGAGTGATGGAACATAGACAGCAATGGGCATTTTGTACATTTTGAAGTGTGTTTCTGTACAAAAGTAAAAAATAATGACAATCTTTACCTTTTTACACGGTCTCAGTTTGAAGAAACAGAGTTCGTATCTTAAAGGACGCGTGACATAAATGCTAGTCCAAGTGCAGATAGAGAAGATAACTTACTTTTAAAAAGGGTGTTAAGATGGCAGCCAAACACCAGCCATTCACTCATCATCTAAGCTAAGACCATTGGGTAAGTGAGTTATTCATCAGTTTAAACCAAAAACTGATGTCAAAACATCCTAATTATCTCTTTAATGTCGAGACATCAGCAGCTTCTCAGTGTGTGTTCAGCTTCACTGAAAAGAACCAATCAGCAGTTGTTTTTAGTTGCACCAGGTGTTTCTACCTAGTAACAAAATAGATGGAATATCCTGTATAAAGAGGGCTGTTTGTGAGGTTTTATCCCTCTGTACCTGTACCGCATTTTCTCTGTTATGCTCACAAGAGGGCGACAAACACACACACCTCACAAGAGGGCCACACACACACACACACACACACACACACACACACAAGGTCTGCAAAAATACTGAATTTCCTTTTCTCAGATTAAACCCTAAGACCACATGACCAAGTGTCTGTCTTCCTGTTTTGTTGCAGTGGAACATCTGAGCTGTTTGCAACGTGCTCTAATGACATCAGGCTGTGGTCCGTTAAGAAACCCAAAGAGGTTCTGTGCATCACTGTGCCTCACGTGACATGCAACGCCCTGGACTTTATGGTTGATGGAAGCAGCATCATCAGTGGTGAGACCCAGTAACAAGTCTTTGTGCTGCTCTACTCTAAATCATACATGGAGCTCTGCTTCCTATCAAAGCTATTCCTTTACTGAGCTGATTCACCCCCCCGATGCTAAACACAGTTTTAACTTGTTTTTTTAGCGTGGGATGATGGTAAGATCCGTGTGTTTACATTGGAAACTGGACGTCTGATGCACACCATTCACAGTGCCCACAAGCAGGGCGTGACAGCCATCGCTGGAACTAGAGACGGCAGAAGGATCATCAGTGGAGGTGGCCAAGGAGAGGTCCGTGTGTGTTGACGCTGACTCACAACCTTTAATGTTCAGCTCCTAATGCCATCACAGATGATGAGCTTTGTTGTCTTCTGCTCCTCCCTGTGTTTTCTCCTCCAGAGGCCTTGCCTTCAGCTCATTACTCACACCTTCTCTGTGTTTGTTAATCAGCCCTCCCCAGCATCTCATACTATATTACACCCTCTGTTCTTGGTTCCCACTGGCTCGCAGGGGCGTGTCCAGGGAGTGGCCTGGGGTGGCACATGCCGCCCTTGGAATCTGACTGGCCACCCCAGGTGCCACCACACTAATTTACCTTTAAATAGGCTTTTCATTGTCCACAAAAAGCTTGGGGGTAAAACAAAAAAAGCATAACCATTGGTGCCACCCATGCAAAAAGTTGTGCCGCACCTTGGCCACCCCATTTTAAAAGATCTGGACACGCCACTGCTGGCTCGTTGTGTTGTGTTTAGCATTACCTTTTTTTTCTTCCTTTTAACGAAAGATAATAACAAAGTTGTTCCTACTTCGGGTTCATCAAACACTAACCTGATGTCACAAACAGGAAATCGTATTCCTATTAGCCAACATGTTAGCAACTGGTTCGGGCGACTTGGCACAGCGAATGCAGTCGATTCTATCAGTGTTTCAACTCTGACCCTTTTTCGTGACCTTGTTGGGGCCAGAACCACCGTATGATGCAGCCTCCTCTGGACTTCAATCAATCAATCAATCAATCAAATTTTATTTGTATAGCACCTTCTACAACATTATCGGAAGCCCAAGGTGCTGAACAGCATCATTAAAGGAAAAACATTCCCAGTACATGGGCATAAAAGCAGGATAAAAACATAAAATCATAAAATATCAAGCAAACACTATTACAGATAAAGAGAGATATCGGAATAAGACTAATCGATAAAAAAACTAATTTTGGACAAAATAAAATCAAGCATCTGGGTTAAAAAGAAGAATAGTTAAAACCATAATGTCAGGGCAATTCAAATGACCCTAGCGCTAAAACGCAATCAAATAAAAATGAGTCTTTAAACGAGACTTAAAGACTTGAAGGGATGGTGCCTGCTAATGCTCAGTGGCAATTCGTTCCACAGAGTTGGAGCCAAAATAGAAAAAGCACGACAACCCCTCGATCGATATTTCGACCGGGGGACCACCAGAAGTTCCTGCTCGGCTGAGCGAAGAGACCGAGATGGAGCATACCTGTTCAAAAGCGCAGTAATGTACGAGGGGGCACTGCCCTGGAGGGCCTTATAAACGAGAGTTAAGATTTTAAACTTGGCTCGATATTTTACCGGGAGCCAGTGCAGAGCATCCAGCACTGGGGTAATGTGCTCTCGACATCTAGTGCCTGTCAGGAACCTAGCCACAGAGTTCTGCACAAACTGGAGCCGTGCAACCGTGCACTGGGCCAGACCAGCATACAGAGCGTTGCAGTAGTCCAGCCGGGACAGGACGAAGGCATGCAACACAGACTTCACCGTAAGGATTCTGAGCTAACGTTGGTTTAACAGTTTCATGGATGAGATTAGCTTTCAGCTCCTGAAAAAGATGTCCTTTTATATACTTGATTAGATTTTTTAAAATTCTGTTTAGATTTTAGCTTTTGCAGTACACGTTAGTTTTGCTTGGGTGCTTCATTCAGTAGTTTCTACTTTGCTGATGCATCTTTGAATGTTTTGCATCACCATGATCCAACCCTGGCCCTTCCAACTGTATTCATGTAAATCCCTTTCACACACAGCATTTGCATAGAGAGAGACCCATGGATGCTCTGTTTGGTATTAAACCAGTTGGAAATCAGAAGTCAGATGAAGGTGAAGGAGTTTGTGCTTTCTGTTTGCAGGTGCACGTTTGGGAGTTGCTACCTCACAACCATCGTCTGCTGGGGATCATGAAGGAGCACAAAGCTGCTGTCCTGTGCGTTAAAGTCACGAAGGATGACAAGGAGTGTGTCTCAGCCAGCCAGGACGGCACCTGCGTCATCTGGGACCTGGTGTGAGTAGTTCACCTGAAGGTTGTCACACCCCAACAAGGGTCACGGAAGTTTGGTTTTTCAGTCCAGTGTCTCGTAAAGCATTTGCACAGGGGTGCTGCACAGGGGTGGCCAAAAGTTTAGAGAATGACACGAATATTAGTTTTCACAAAGTTTGCTGCTAAACTGCTTTTAGATCTTTGTTTCAGTTGTTTCTGTGATGTACTGAAATATGATTACAAGCACTTCTGTCATGTCTTGTGGAATGTGTTTAACCCAGGACATGCAGTAATCTGACTCGACGAGCAGGTAGGATGAAATTAAAGTCTTTATTTATTAACTGGAACAAAAGGTGCACAGGGAAGTCCTGTGGAGAGGGTGAGCAGTAGCTCGAGTCCATAAACGTTCGGGGAGAACGAGGTGAGGAAGCCGAGGTGAGCTCAAGTTAGTCCAGGGGTGATCAGGAAACAGGTTAGACAGCAGAAAGGATCCAACCAGGCACAGCAGAGGAGGATGGGACGTGGTGTGAATGTCCAGTCATTAAAACAGCAAGTTGAGGCAGGTTGAATGGGATTCTGGAGAGAACAAACAACATCCAGATTTCAGGGTAATCCAAAGAGTAATCAGAGCGGTCCAAGTTCAATAATCCAAAATATCCTATATTCGAGTGACGAGTTCACAAAACAAGAACGAGTGGCTGGGACTACCTATACAGGAGCAATCATCCGGCGTAATGAGGTGTCACCATCCTCCTTTTATACCCGCGTCCCTGATTGGAGATGTTCTGTAGCTGCGGCCCCCTCCGCTGTCACCTGTGGAAAATCAGTCAGATAGAGTGAGATGGGGGTGATGTCACTCACCTCGGCTCAGGAACATCACAACTTCACGTTTCAAAGGCTTTTATCAGCAATTACATGACATTTATGCAAAGAGTCAGTATTTGCTGTGTTGGCCCTTCTTTTTCAGGGCCTCTGCAGTTCGACTGGGCGTGCTCTCAATCAACTTCTGGGCCAAATCTTGACTGATAGCAGCCCACTCTTTCATAATCACTTCTTGGAGTTTGTCAGAATTAGTGGGTTTTTGTTTGTCCACCCGCCTCTTTAGGATTGACCACACGGTAAAATTTTTTGTTGTAAATTTACAGTAAATAATTGGATAAATTTTGCATGACTTTCTCAGTAAGAAATACAGTAATATACTGTGAAATATACTCTGTATTTTTTGTATGTAATATTGCAGGGTATTCTTGTAAAAGCACAACTTTTTACTGTAATTTTACTGTTGTGTTGACAAAACAATTATTGTGATATTACAGTTAATTACTGGGGATTTACAACCTTTTGCAGTACATCATTACAACAAGACCCTGTACTTTTACAGGGTGTACTGTGAAATTAATATACAAGTTCACAGTTATTTTCTGTTAATATACAATGCAAACTGAGGAAATTGTCCAGTAATTTACTGTAAAAGTAATGCAGATTTACTGTGAATTTACAATCATTAAAGTATGTACCCCCTCCTACAAACCACTCTGAGGTAAAGTAAATGTTAGCACAATGGCATATTTATTAAAAATATATTTTTAAGTACACAGCAGATGCCAAGAACTGCCGGAATCCAAGAAATGTGACTTGATAGCAGGGTATCCGCGGTCCTTAAAACGTCTTAAATTAGCTTTTCCAAATTTAAGGTCTTAAAAATCCTTAAAAATGACAAATATTCCTTACATACAGCTTTCAAAGGTCTTACATTTTCAAAGACCCAATAAACAAGATTCTTTTATTTCTATAAAATTTTCCAGAATTTCTAGTTAGTCTTCAGCATTTTCTGTGTACCATGTTGGCGTAAGCGGAACCGTACATATTCAGTTGGTTGTGAAAGGGGGCTATTTTTAGATGAGCACATTAGCTGGTTAAGCTAGTGGGAGCTTGCGCCATGGGGAAGTGCAAGTTTAATGGTAACTGGATGGCTAATCCCACGTTTGCGACGTGGTTAGCACCGGTTCCAGGCAATAGCTGAAAATTATAGCTTATTTAATTTTAAAAATAGCTTAAATTTGGTCAAAGTGGCCTTAAAAAAGGTCTTAAAAAGTCTTAAAGTTGGCTCCCTTAAACCTGCAGATACCCTGTGATAGTCATAAAAGCTACTTTAACCTGCTGAGAAATGGTGCAAACCTGCACCTGTCACACAATAACTAATGGACAGGATGGAAATCAGGCCTTCGTGGTAAGATAAGGAAAGAAGGGAGAGAGGATGATGTGATGTCGAAAAGCGGTCAGGTAATGCAAATTTGTCTTTAAAAATGACAAAACGACTAGGCTACTCCACTGAGCCCAACAACTACTGCTGAAAAAACAAAAACAACAAACTTTGATGTCCATTCAAAGTCCACAAGTTTCCTCAAAAGGCTGCTCACATGAGGGTTGATTGTTGTCCGCTTCTTGGTCTTTGAACCTCTTTCAGGATTGATGCCCAGGAAGCACCTAATAATAAGCAAAGGTAGTTTCAGTTTTAAATAGACTTGCATAAATAGACTATTGCATCCCATTGAGAACTTGTGCACAAGTTCTCAATGGGATTAAGATCTGGGGAGTTTCCAGGCCATGTACCAAAAATGTCAATGTTTTGATCCCCGAGCCTTATGGCACGGTGCTGCATCGTGCTGGAAAATGCATTGTTCTTCACCAAACTGCTGTTGGATTGTTGGAAGGAGATGCTGTCGGAGGGTGTTTTGGTACTATTCTTTATTCATGGCTGTGTTTTGGGGCGAAATTGTGAGTGAACCCACTTCCTTGGATGAGAAGCAACCCCACACATGAATGGTCTTAGTATGCTTTACTGTTGGCATGACACAGGACTGTTGGTAGCGCTCACCTTTTCTTCTCCAGACAAGCCTTTTTCCAGATGCCCCAAATAATCGGAAAGGGGCATCATCGGAGAATATGACTTTACCCCAGTCCTCAGCTGCCCATTCACCATACTTTTTGCAGAAGATCAATCTGCCCTGATGCTTCTTTGCTGCCTGTTGGATATTTTAACCAAAAATAAAGCACATCAGAGGAGATTGGTAGATTTGATACGCTGCAGCGGAGAACAGAGAGCGTGATCGGAACCTCACTTCCCTACTCTGACTCTCTACCCCCACCACAGCGGTTTTATTGTGAGAGAGGAAAAAATGAACAAAGACCTATTCGTCATAGCCTACACTAGCCAATAACAGCGTTGCTTCTAGGCTAAGGCGGGATATTCCAAAAAGGAAGTCTCTTTTTATGGAGGAGGCTGCTAGCAGCCAAGAACTGCTGAGTCACTCAGGAACTAGGACTGTTCCTGTTGCTGGGCAGATTAAGACGTAGTATATCACAGCAGAACAGAACACTTAGACTTACATTTAGGGCATAAACACTTAAAAAGAACGTTTAAGAAAAGTGACATATAAAAAACTCTAACACTGTCCATCTTGACACCAGGCCATCTTCCAATAGTCTTCGCCTCACTGTGCGTGCAGATGCGCTCACACCTGCCTGCTGCCATTCCTCAGCGAGCTCTGCACTGGTGGCACTCCGATCCCGTTGCTGAATCCTCGTTAGGAGACGATCCTGGCGCTTGCTGGACTTTCTTGATGCTCTGAAGCCTTCTTAACAAAAATTGAACCTCTTTCTTTGAAGGTCTTGATGATCCTATAAATTATTGATTTAGTTGTAATCTTAGTAGCCACAATATGCAATTCATCTGTTCACTCTTCATGTCATTCTGGAATATGTGCAAATTGCTATTTTAAAAGCTTAAGCAGCAACTTTTCCAATTCCCCATATTTGTGTCATTCTCAAAACTTTTGGCCACGACTGTAGGACTATGGGGCATATCCGATCCTAGGGATGCAACGATACCACTTTTTTCCAAACCGATAAGATACCGATACTTGGATCTGAGTACTCGCCGATACCGATTACCAATACCGATACTTCTACCACACAAAAAAATGCAATGATTTGGAATACAGATTTAATTTTCTTCTCTGCTTTCAACAGGAAAGGACTGTGAGGTAGATAAAAAGTAAAATATATGAATGGAAATCATCACAAAACTAAAATATTAGGTGAACAGAAATGACAAGTTACAGTGAAGCCATTTTCAAGCAACTGCATTGGTATCGGTTCCTGGTATCGGTGAACTTTTACCGATACCGTTACTGGTATCAGTATCGGTGCCGATACCGGTATCGTATCGGTGCATCCCTATCCGATCCCACACAACCAGAGCATGATCTGCGCTCACATTCTTGATGCTGTCTCTGATCCGGTTTGGGATGTTTGAGGACAGCATCTGAAGGTGAAATCATGGATTTGGGCTCATCTCTGCACTGCAGATATTACGTGGCTTACCTTTTAGAAATCAGATGAAAATGTTTGATTTGATTGTTTCATTTTGTTTCTTATTAGAAAATAAAACACTTGTTACTGATTGATTGGTTCTTCTTCTCCTTCAGAAAACTTGTGAGCATCAAACTAATGAAAGCCAGCACCCTCCGGACCGTGTGCTACCATCCAGAGGAATTCCAGATCCTCACCAGCGGCACCAACAGCAAAGTACGTTTAATCTGAATCCAACAACTGTAGCTCCCGCCTCAACGGTTACACCCTCACAGTCGCCTCTAAGTACTTTCACTGTTTTTGGTGTTTGCTCATAATCAGCAGGATCTTCCTCGTTAGGGGGCAGAAAAAAATGTCACCGCTCACAATTTGGAGGCTTCATTAAGCTGTTGTCACCTCAATCTCCACCCAGTGAGCGTTAGAGAAACGTGTGGAGAGGCAGCGATGACCTCACACCATCAGAGCTTGCTTATCATAATGAAACCATTGTGCCCACTGCTTATGACTAGGGCAATTAAAAAAACACTCCTTTTGATTAATGTCTGATTAACATAAAGGTCTGAGGTTGGCTCTGGTAGAATGAGTCACTCATATTACCGCCGTCCCCTCATGCTGAGAGGCGAGGACGAGTCGTGCTGATTAACGCTGCAGCGTGGAGGTGAGCAACGCCGGAGTGAGTCTGAGGTATTCAGAGAAGGCGATGGGGGGTGCTGCGGTGTTGGTGCCTTCCTGCGGATGTGCCTGTGCCACCCGAGTGCCAGCCAGATCCTCCATCTGCTCATTCCAACACACAGGCGCTCTGTGTGAGACAACAAACAGCCACACTCGCTCACCACCTCCCAGCCTGCCGCTGAGGCAGAGCGGACAGTTAAACACAAGTGACAGAAAATGGAGGAAGGCGCCATAAAGAACGATTAGAGTGGAAGTTTATTCAGAGGTTCAGATAACGGGTGCGGCATCGTGATTCTGACTCTTGTCTGAAATCTGTGTTTTTGAGTTTGTTGGATCCTGTAAAGGACAAGTGAAAGGGTCCAAGAAAACATTAGATTTATATGAAATTCAAGTCTATTTTATTGCTCGGAAGGTTGCAGGTTCGAGTCCCGCTCAGTCTGTCGCTGTCGTTGTGTCCTTGGGCAAGACACTTAACCCACCTTGCCTGCTGGTGGTGGTCGGAGGCACCGGTGGCACCCGTGTACGGCAGACTCGCCTCCATCAGTGAGCCCCAGGGCAGCTGTGGCTACAATGTAGCTCATCCCCATCAGTGTGTGAATGTGTGTGTGAATGGGTGAATGACTGGTGGTGTTGTAAAGTGCCTTGGGGAGTTCCAGGACTCTAGAAGGTGCTATATCAAATACATTTACCATTTACAATGCCTAGAGATTGCATGTCCACAATTCAAGGCCTGCCTTCATAAAATGGGAAGATAGATTGTGAGAGGCGTGTTTAATATTCTGTTAAATACACATCCTAATGCATTTAAATCCTGGTAATGGTTCTGGTTTAGTTGGTGGATTCTGTGTCCCAGCTCGTCAAACACCAGGTTTCTTTGTTAGATTTCTCTCTTCATGATGGACGGATGGGACACGAGCATGTTTTGTCCACAAAGACACATTTGCTAAATTAATCCTGGCATCGTCCTGCTGGGATAGCTACTGCAGAAACTGATTTCTAAGAAAGTAAAAAAGGCTCATTTTTGCATATTTTACCAGATTTTTTAATCTAAAAAGAAAGAAAATCTTCTCTAGAAAATAGCATTTCTTAAAATGAGGTAAATATTCCTAAATATGATAAGATTTTCCTCGTTTTAAGTAAAAAAAAACCAATGTATTCAAAAGTTTCCTGGCTAAAATTCTTTCAAAATGCATCTAAAATTAGATTATTTTGCTAGTTGTAAGAATTCTAGCCAGGAAACACTTGCCTACCCCTTTGGCGTTATTTATTTTAAACTAATAAAAAGAGAAATGTCTAAATGGGCCTTTTTAAAACTTTCTTAGAAATCATTTTTACAGTGTAAGGACTTTCCTAAGTCATCAACTTAACTGTGGCGTGTCCCAGTCTCTGTATAAATGGTGGCTTTACTAATGCGTATCATTAACTCTAGTGCATCTCTGCTCTATCACAAGCAACGAGCTTTGCACACGAACACGCTCACTGAGTTTCTGACCATCTGGAAGTAGCTTAGTAGATGTTTCGTCCTTGTTGAGTTTATCTCCACACAGTTTCTGGATGTGGTGGCAGATTGTGCTTCGCCAAGGTACCTCTGAACTATGATGACAGTTATGACATCCGAGGACTCAAAAGTCCAATATATCAGGTTCTGCCCTCATTTTTTGGTCTTCCACAGTTTTACACGGTAGGCGTAATGTAAAAGTAAAGATGACTGAAACCAGACACTTCAGTGTTACTACCAAACAAATATTATTGATGTACAGCAGGTGTGGGGAACCCTGGTCCTCGAGGGCCGGTATCCTGCACGTCGTTGCTCCAACAGTTTTGATTCAGTGGTTGCGTCACCTGTTCAGCAGCTCATCAGGCTCTGCAGGAGCCTGTTAATCACCTGCTGATTGAAATCAGGTGTGTTGAAGCAGAGTTGAAACTAAAATATGCTGGATAGCCCTCGATGGACCAGGGTTCCCCACCCCTGATGTAGAGGGACTTGTTGAAATCAAAACTAAGCCATTTTTATTCAATTTGAAAATCTCTAATTCAGAATGAATTTTAAAAGGTTAAATCTGATTTATTTCTCCCGATTCCGATCCTTTCAAAAACACATGATCTGGACCGATTTCCGATCATGGAATCGGATCGGTAGCATCCCTAATAAAGACCATAATGACCCCATGGTAGCAGAACACCACTGGTGTGAGAGGTTCTCTGCTCAGTAATATCAGTAAAGGAGAAACAGCCGGCTGCTACCACTTCAGCTTTAGGACAAACTACCAGAGTCCCAAAAAGAAAAACATAATTTGAAGTCATCCACAACAAAAGATATTTGGACCTAGAAAATGGCGTCTGGTGTGTAGCACTATCTCGTTTCCTCTGGCAATGTGGGTTTCTGGTTCCGGTGGAAGCAGAACCATTGAAGATACCCGAAGGGAGGGGTGATTGTTCTGTGTTTGTGTTCAAAAGCTAGCTTGTTTTGTGGATTTGCCCATGCAGCTTTAACTTGTATCAGCTTGTCTGGTTTATTGTTAGATTTCTGGACTCTTGGGTTCTGAGCTGTCAGGTTTAAAGGTTAAGGGGCTTGACACACGGGAGGCGACAAACGACCGCAATCAGCGAAATTCGTCTCTGTCGCTTTTATTACCTGACATACGGGAGGCGATCCGCGGCAGCGGCAAAGCCGTCTACGCGTTCTGTTCCATGGCGAAATCGAAACTTCCGTTGTTTTGTTGGGCTGTGTCAGGTTGGAGGGAATTAAGGTTATTTAAGCGGTTCAGAGTTAATAAAGCGGTAGATATGATGTTTCACAAGGTGCTGCTAGAGTTATGTGACATCTTACTTCTGATTTTACTATAAAACATAATAATAATCAACTTCTCCTCCATGTTTGCTCGGAGGTGTACGGAGCATCCTGTCTGCTCATTGGTCAGTGAATGAAACCTCCGTTGATTGGTCCTCGTCTGAGCGACAGCGATGAAAAGTTGAAAATATATCGACGTTTTGGGATTGCGTCGCTGGGTCGCCTGTGCACGACACGTGCACGAGCGCTAAATTTCACACGCACGTTTCCCGCTTTTCGCTTAGTAGGCCAGAGACCCGCGATTATCACTTTGTCGCACATGACTCATTGAAAATGAATGTCGAGCTCATAATGCTTAGAAGTTCTGCGCCTGATTCTCAGATTGTTTACTGGATGGTGTTTGAGGACTCTCCCATCAGAGTGGTGGACGGCTCCCTGTATGGATCTATCAACGACATGGATGTCACACAGGACGGCAAATACTTTGTTACAGGTGTGTCCATCTACTCGTTTACTCTTGTGTCTTGTTGACAACATCTAGGACCTTGTTTTCCTTTCCCACCACTGACACTGATTTATTTCCTGTTACTGATGTGTTTCCCACCTTCGTTCAGGTGGAGAGGACCAACAGGTGAGAGTTTGGGACTATGTGAAAGGTGTTGTGACCCATGTGGGCAGAGCTCATGGCGGCAGCATCACCAGCATCAAGGTCTGCCCCAACAGCCGCGTCCTGCTCAGTACCAGTGCAGATGGAGGCATCATCCGATGGAAGTTCCCTCACCCCTCTTCTTAAATCAGACCTTTACTCTTTGTTCTTTGTTTTATAAACATTGTTGCTTGACATCTCTGATGTTGTAGTGAGTTCACGCTCAGAGGAAGATAAAGGAATTACCAACAGTGGTGGTTTGATTCATGTATTCAGACCCTTTTAAATAACTGTTTCAGGTCAGCTGAGGATGTGATGGAGTTTAGGGGGTTCCTGTCCTCTCTAAGGCCCGTAACAGACGTGTCAATAAAAGAAAACCACAGATGAACAGTGCGTGGTGTTGGGCTGCACGGCAAAACGACATGATGCTGGATAACCCATTTCACACACCCATGGACGTAATTTTCACTTTAGAAGTGGGGGGGACACGGGGTGGGGGTGGGGGGGGGGGGGTGTCTTTACAGTATGCTCTAATGGGAAATGGGCATCAACACAAACGGTTGTTTTCTGCTTGGTCCTAGAGCTCAACCAGTGTCAATTTAATGTAGCGTAATATTGTTTTTGGATGGTAAAAAGTGCAGGGGTCAAAACTTGACTTTGGAAAAAGTGGGGGGGACATGTCCCCCCTGTCCCCCCCCAAAATTACGTCCATGACACCGACATTCCCCGGTCACACGGAACTCTGGAGATCAAACATAACTTTGAAGTAAAAACACACACCAGAGGAGGAGCATGAAGCGTGCTTCTGTCACCTCACTTTCTGATTGGCTACGCATAAAATTCCACTGGCAGCCAGTTCATTTGCCCTCGACGTCGAACCAGGACTATCAAACACGCTGAGAACGGAAACAATTACATTTTTCTTAACGAAAGGCTTGACTACCTCTGTCTGCTTGTGTCTCAAAGAAAAGTCCAAAGTTGATGCCAAAGATGTTCCTGAGCCAACGCCATCTTTGTAGTTTTCTCCGTCACAGCTCTTGTGCTAAGCCCAGTCCACATCTGTCTACAAGCGCTGTGATTGGCTCGACCTAAAACTGTTTAGGCCAATGGTAGACCTGCTGAGGCTACAATGGAGCGCGGCTCGCCCGACCTGCAGAAAAATATCTTTTGCTGCTGCTACAGCTGTAGTAGTGTGAGGTTAGCAGGGCGGCCTGTCTTGTTCCTGGGAATGTGTTTAACCCACGACATGAAGAATCATCACATGAAAGGGTGGAAAGTTCAAAACAATGATTTATTGCAGGAATCTAACAAAGTGTCCCTGGAATAGTCCCAGATTAGCTGGAGCCAGAGAGAGTCCAAAGTTCTGCAGGTGGAGGAGGTCGAGGAGGACAGGTGGGGTGAAGGAGTGAGTCCAGGAGAGGGAGCCAGGCGGGGTGGCAGAGGATAAGAGGAGAGGCGAACTGTGAAGTCCAGGTAGGTAATGGTTCTTTCCAGGTGAGTAATCCAGTACTGGTTCTGCTTCTCGGATAGAGGATCAGATCCAACAAACCCAGAGCGTCAGGGACGGTTGTCCAGGAATCCTGGAGAGAAATACAAACTTGAGTCCAAAAAGATCCAACACAAGAATCCAGGAATCATCCAAAAATTTCCAATAACTAACAGCAAATTATCAGAGTAGAACCCAAGCATTATCCTAGAACGAGAGGCCAGATACTACCGTGAGTAGCTAATCATCCAGCGAAGTGTAGTAGTTCCCTCTCCTCTTAAATAGAGCTCTGCTGCGGATGACCTGAGGAGCTGCAGCTGCCGCTGATTACTAATGCCCCGCAGCTGGTGAGCTCCCTCTCCTGAAATGAAGAACTCAAAGATGTTATAGAGATGGAGGAGTACTCACCCCACCACACAACACGGCCATCCAACCTTTCCTGCTGTTTGGTCTTTACGATTAGAGGAACTGCAGTCATGCAGATTTATTTCTTCTGCTTCCTCTAAAATTATTATTATTTTAGCCAAACAGGCACTCTGGTATTGTTTCTTTAAGTTATGGTATCTAGTCGCAAGTATGTGAAACCACATTGTGGGAGCAGCAGATTGACTTCCTCTGTGGGTTGTAACCTCTCCACTTCTGCTCTACCTGAGGCTATTTTTGCTCGACACTGAGAGATGGTGAGGAGTGGAACAGGATCGTCTATTTCTGTTCTGGAGACATTTGGATTTGGGAGACAACTGTTAACTGAATCCTGGTTTTACTTTCCCACCCAGCAGTGGAACTTGAGAAGATCTTATGTACCCAGTTATTTGTCTGGGGAATCCATTTTCTTCTGCTTGTCCAAGGTGTGGAGGTAACTGATCAATAGGTGACATCAGTTCCTTCTGATGGGACATTTAATCCTTCCATCTAGTTCTGGGTCTCCCTTGGTGCCTTTTCCAGGTGGGAAACATCAGCATGAAGCAAAACTCCCTCAAATGACCAACCCAGCTCACCTGACACCTTTGAATGTGGGGCAGCAGCTCTACTCTGAGCTCCTCCTAGATGATGGAAATCCTCATTTTATCTCTAAGGCTGGACAGGTCGTGGTTTGTTTAGTCCTGATCCAGCTTCATCTTTCCGCTCGGCTCCGCCTCCACCACGTCAGACAGGAACAACGGCCTCATCTTGCAGACGGAGCCTTGACCCATCGGCCTATTTCTTGATCAGTCCTCCCATCACTGGTGAGGAAGACCCTCCTCTGCCTGGGGAGAAGACTTTCAACCTGGCTTCTTCACACTCTGCTGCACACCACGGTTAACACTGAAGATGGGTCATGGCTTCAAGATGCAAACATGCTTACAACATTGTAGCACCGTTTAGGAGAAATGTGGAGTTAAATAAAAACAAAAACGGGAACATTGCTACGGGAAGTCCGAAAAGAGCTGATTTAAAGAGCAAGTCACCCCCAAATAAACTTTTTTTTGCTGATAAACGAAATAAACGAGTGTCTAATCGTGCTGCAGACACGTGTCGTCAATAATTTAGCACTTCAGTGCATCTTAGTTAAAATTTAAATATTCTGCCTAAAACTGGCAGTGTTGTGCCGTTGTCAGGTAAAAACTCTGCACTGTATTCTAATTTAAATCTGCCACCGCTATTGGCTAAGAAGTATGCTATGATGTAAACTGGTACATTATGATGTCACAATGCTGTCGTGAGCCTGAGTGTGTGTATTTGTTAGCGGCTCCGCCCTCTCGGTCTGCCAGGCAACAGCATGTGTTGCATTTTTCAAACATGAAGCGGGAGTGGAGTTAGACTCTGGTAGGGGGTGACTTGCTCTTTAAATCCTGCGTGAGCCAAAGTGGGACAGTGAATGTTTTAGGCAGAGTCTAGATTTAATATTGCTCTCACTCAGATTGTTGAAGTTTATGTCAAGTTCCCGAGCCGAGGTGAGTGACACCATCTCCACTCTAACTGGGATTGAGCTGATTTCCCACAGGTGAGGAGCGGAGGAACTCGGGTTTAAACGGAGGATGGAGACACCTCACTACGCCGGATGATTGCACCAGTTTGGGTAGCCCCAGCCACTTGTTCTTGTACTCGTTTGCTCGCTTTGACTCGTTTTTGGATACGTGGATTTTGACCTCAGACTGTATTTGTGGATTACGTTTTGGATTACCCCTTACGTCTGGTGTTTGTTTCCCTTCCCTCAGGATCCTCACACAACCTGCTTCACCCTCGCTGTCTTCGTACTCTGGATTTCGCACACCACGTCCCATCCTCCGTTGTTCCTGTTTGGTCCCTGTCTGCTACCTCACCCATCCCGGATCGCTCACCCTCTGCCCAGCGCTCACCTCGGCTTCCCCTCCTCCCTCGTTCACCCTGAGCGCTACACGGATTTGAGCTGCACCGCTCACTCCCACAGGACTTCCCTGTGCTATTTTTGTTCCCGTTTTGAATAAAGACTTTTTCTTTTACTCAACCTACCCGACGAGTCTGATTCTGCATGTCTTGGGTTAGGCACTTACCTCGAGTCATGACAACGTATGATGAAAAACATCCTCCAGTGTTTGCTGTGACGATGACATCCACAGTGGAGCTGTGTTTTTTCACTTTGTTTGATCATCTGAAGCTGGAATCAGAATAAATGCTCTATTAGTTGTGATTCTTCTCACTTCCTCTTCTCCTTTTTAACTGAGTTACGAGCAGTGGGGTCTACAGGAGTGTTGCTACAACAGAAACCTTCTACTTAAAAACAAACCCATGAATGACTATATTGTTATAAATGTGTGGCTCCTCTCAAAAACACTGGAAACATTGAAGGTTTCATGTTAGTTTGCTCATCAGCTTGTCAGACATTTTCGCTTTTCCCAAAAACATCTAGGAGCATCAGGGAAATTATGGGAAATGAAGTGAATGCTCACCTGACTATCCTCCCTGTTTAAATAACTCAGCACATCTGGTCCACTAAACTCAGTCTTTGGTGCTGCTGAGCTGTGAACTGAAGCTTCAGATGATTAGGATGCTTCTGAATTCTGCATAAAAGATGCAGGATCCATATTAAGTAGCCCATAAAATGTCTGTCTGGAGCTGGAACAAAAGGGTCCATTTTAGCAGCTTATGTGTGCTTGTTGTGCAGCAGCACTGGTGTGCATGAACACCAGGCTACTTCTACAGTATAATATGTGAATGATGCTGTGAATCATGCAAGTGGCCATCTGATCACATTTAGCTTATAATGCTAAAATAATCTTAAGAATCAAATATAAAAAAAAGATGAAGTCATATCTTAATGTACACTACCGGTCAAAAGCGTTAGAGCGCCCCAATTTTTCCAGTTATTTGTTGCAGTTTAAGTCATTCAGGTCCAATGAATAGTGTAGCGTCATGGATGTCCTGTTTTTGACCTAGAGGTCATGATCTGCTGCGTCTGCTCGAGCAGAGACATAAAGTCTCTGACGGGCTAATCTACACGAGATAGTGGCCAAGGTCTTTCATGCACTCTGCTCATCTGAACTGCTTCACCGCTGTTACAGCGAAGATGAAGAACTCTCTTTTGGTAAACACATAATAAACAACTTTGTTATTACAATAATAATGTGAGCCCAATGTTCAATCAATCTGTGAAATGACAATGTTATTACTTGCAATTATGATCCTGTGATCAGTCGTATTTTACAAGTTATAATCTTGGACATTTTCACTAGACACTAACATTCACTCCCACTCAGAACTAACTGCTTCTCCAGATCCGCTGATTCTGAATAACATTCCTCACACACTCCATCGTTCATTTCACGTCTCACTCCACCTTAGTCCATCAGTACACAGAGTGTTAAAGTTAGGCCCTGTCCACACGTAGCCGGGGATCTGCCAAAACGTAGATATTTTTCTACGTTTTGGCCTGTCATCCACACAAAAACGGATCTTTTTAAAAACTCCGGCCAAAGTGAAGATCTGTGTTTTCTCCGTTTTGGGTGTCTGCGTGTGGACGGACAAAATCGGAGTTTTAAGGTCCGCAACGTCACTTTCCGCGACAAAAAATGCTGACATCACGTGTGCGACCTGTGTTTACACTAGCCGACAGCATGGATGCCCTCAGAGCTGCGCTCGCTTTATCAATTGTCCAAGCGCTTTTTGCTTGTTTGTTTTTGCAAGAGGAATTACTGCTCCTAGCGGAAGACCACAGACGAAGGAAGAGGTTAAGAACGGGGGAAGTACTGCCGCCTACAGGTCTGGCATGTCCTTAACAACGTATTGATCCGGGTACGTGTGGACAGAGTTTGTTTTTAAAACGAGGCGGTGTGGATGCAAGTTTCTGGAGGGGCGGATATTCGTTTTTTTAAAACCCGGCTACGTGTGGACTAGGCCTTAGTCTTGTTTAAATTGTGTAGAAGGAAATTTCTTAACCATTTTAAACCTGACTCTTTCCTTGGAGTTCATATGAGGTGTCACTTAATCCCTGCAATAAAAAGTTCCGATCTTCTGGTTAAAATATTCAAAGATCCATCAGATTGATATTCCATATTTCTATGGAATCTCACATTTTATGGTTCATAAGTAAGATGTAAACGACCCATCCTTTACAATAGCTTGAAATGGTCCAAAGTTAAGTGGTGAACTGCCAGAGGTTAAAAAAAGGGCAAGGTTACTCAAAACTGAAAAATAATGTACATTTCTGAATTATACAAAAAGGCATTTTTCAGGGAACACAACTGTTCTGCAGCAATGGAGGTTGATCAAGTCTTGAAAGCTGGTGCTACTAATTCCCGCGTGTTCCAATTTTTCTGGATTACTTCCAACCCCCTCTGTCTGCATAAAAGCAGTGTTGGAACATACTTTGGTACCACACCCTCGTGAGCATCAGTTGAACAATATTGTACTGCAGATAATATTGTGTTGCTCATGGACGTAATTTTGGGGGGCACTTTTTCCAAAGTCAAGTTATGACCCCTGCACTTTTTATTATCCAAAAACAATATTACTTTATATTAAATTGACACTGGTTGAGCTCCAGGACCAAGCGGAAAACAACCGTTTGTGTTGAAGCCTGTTTCCCATTGGAGCATACTGTAAAGATACCCCCCCCCACTCCCACCCCGTGTCCCCCCCCCCACTTCTAAAGTGAAAATTACATCCATGGTGTTGCTACAAAAATGGCGAGAAAAGGGCAATTAACAATGGAGAGAGACAGACCATCACTACAGTTAAAAATGTAGGTCTTTCCTACAGAGAAATTGCAAAGAAAGTCGAGGTGTCGGTGAGTAGTTTCCTTCACCATTGTAATAGTTGGTAAACTGAGTGCTTTAAGAGCTCAATTAATTACCTCTACTTATGACCGATAAGCTGTGATATTCTATATAAATATAGAATATAAACCTGTTTGGTCTTTGGATGTTTAATCAGAAGATTCTAGGATTCTTTGTTTATTAAAGGGGGGGGGGGGGGGGGGCTCTCGAGAGCGGCCCCCCTGGACCAGCGTCAGGGGGAGGCCCGCTCAGGAGCCCCTGGGAAGATCTGGATCCGGCAGGTGAGGTTTGGGTTTAACAGCAGGACTCGCGAGCCAGGCGAGAGGTGAGCGGAGGGGAGGAGGAGGAGGAGGCGGAGGGAGGACAGGCTGGCAGACAGGTGCACTCCCGTGCCTTGATTTCATTTCCTCTCGGTCCCGCTCAGTGGCGGAGTCGCCATGGACACCCGCAAGGAGAACAGGGCGAGAAAACAGCCGACCAAACCCAAAACGTCGAAGCGCAAAGAGAAGAAACACAAGAACGGCCGCTTCGTCAGGAGGAAGTCGCTGCGGTCTTTAGGGAATTTTATGGCAAGGATCCTGAAAACTTTGGGCACTTTAGCGCACTCGGGCGACGCGGAGCCACCGGACGCGGAGGAGGACGACGGCGGCTTCGAACGACCCGGCTCCTCGGGACAATCCAGGGACGACTTCTTCCAGAGCTCCAGGGAGAAGAAGAAGAAGAGCTCCGTGGTGTCCTCCTCCTCCCGCGGCTCGGTGAGGGACCGGCTGTCCTGGTGCTACGGCGACAAGACGCCCGGCGCGCTGGGGCTGAAGAATCACGGCAACACCTGCTTCATGAACGCCGTGGTCCAGTGCCTCAGCAACACGGACCTGCTGGCCGAGTACCTCGGCCTGGAGCAGTACAAGTGGGACCTGCGCCGCGCGGAGGCTCGGGAGGAGGATCCGCGGAGCTCCGGGGGAGAAGTGACGGAGCAGCTGGCGTCGCTGATCCGCGCGCTGTGGACCCTGGAGTACACCCCGCAGCTGTCGGTGGAGTTCAAGGTGAGGACAGACCTCCGGGTTCGCGCGGTGTTATCACCTCAGACAGCAGCTCCAGCTGGTTCCTGCTGAAGACGGCGGCTCAGCCACGTTTTACACACCTGGGTTTAGTAGGTCGCTGCAGAGGAAGTCCAGTAAAGCAGATGAGGGGTCATCAGAGTCCACCACACCTGCTGAGTTTCATCATAGTTGTGTATAAATCTGATTTCCTCCTTTTCTATAAAGCACTGGTTGTGATTCTGGGCTTCAGGCCGATACCGATTTCTAGTTCTTGTACAGGAAGGAAGATAATTATCAGAATTTTAAAAACAAGTTTAACTTGAAATGTTTCGTTCTGTAAGATAAAACCTCAACATGCCGGATCTGTTGGCTCTTTTTTCAGTTCAAGTAGAAAATCAACATTTAAACAGGCAGATTCCTCCTGGTCCTCTTTTATCTCTTTTCTAAGGCCCTGCCCACACGTAGCCGGGGATCTGCCAAAACGTAGATATTTTTCTACGTTTTGGCCTGTCATCCACACGAAAACGGAGTTTTTTCACACGAAAACGGATCTTTTTAAAAACTCCGGCCAAAGTGAAGATCTGCGTTTTCTCCGTTTTGGGTGTCTGCGTGTGGACGGACAAAACCGGAGTTTTAAGGTCCGCAACGTCACTTTCCGCGACAAAAAAATGCTGACATCACGTGTGCGACCTGTGTTTACACTAGCCGACAGCATGGATGCCCTCAGAGCTGCGCTCGCTTTATCAATTGTCCAAGCGCTTTCTGCTTGTTTGTTTTTGCAAGAGGAATTACTGCTCCTTGCGGAAGACCACAGACGAAGGACGAGGTTAAGAACGGGGGAAGTACTGCCGCCTACAGGTCTGGCATGTCCTTAACAACGTATTTATCCGGGTACGTGTGGACAGAGTTTTTTTAAAACGAGGTGGTGTGGATGCAAGTTTTTGGAGGGGCGGTTATTCGTTTTTAAAAACCCGGCTACGTGTGGACGAGGCCTAAGAAAATGTCTAAAATGTCCCTTTTTCTAATGAAATGGTAACTGGGTTACATCATTAATGCGTTGGCAGCTTTAGCCTTTCAGGTGACACCAGCAGACAAAAACGCTGTTTTCTTTAAACACTTAGGGGCCCTTTATTAGGCACTCCTGCTTAACTTCTTATAAATACAAATATTCAATCAGCCAATCACACGGCAGCAATTCAGTGGACTTAGTCATCTAGACGACTTGTTCAAACGGCACCAGAATGGAGCAAAATCTAATTTCTTCCCATTTCTGTTGAGATTAGAGACTTTGAAAATGACATGGATGTTGGTAAAAGGCAGGACGGCATGATTGTTTAAGAAAATGCTCGTCTACTGGAATTTGAACCCACAACCATCTGTAGGGTTTACAGAGACTGGTCAAACTGGTTCTACATGACAGAAAGGCACCCTAGCTCTAATAACCACTGGTTCCTAAGGTCTGCAGAAGAACATCAGCTGCAGATGGACTCCTGTTCAGTCACTGGATCGCTACACAAATCTGGTTTAATCACCACAGCCTATTGTTGCTGATTATGTCCATCCCTTCATGACCACATTGGCCCATCTTCTGATGGCTACTTCCAGCAGGATCATGCACCATATCATAAAGCTCAGATAATCTCTAACTGGTTTCTAGAACATGACCATTAGTTTACTGGACTCTTAACAACCTCCACAGTCACCAGGTGTCAGTCCAGGCCAGAATCTTTAGGATGAGGTGGAACTAGGGCTGGGCGATATGGCCTAAAATCAATATCACGATATATGGAGGATTTCGTCTCGATAACTATGCTGCGATCTGATCACATGATCGGAAATCGCTCCAGATCACGTGTTTTTGAAAGAATATGAATCGGGAGGAAAAAAAAGGGGGATTTAATCTTTTAAGACAACAAACACAACTTTTTAAATTTATCCTGAAATAAAGGTTGTCAAATTGAATAAAAATGGCTTAGTTTTAATTTCAATAAATCCCTCTACATCAATAATATTTGTTTCTTGTAATAAAAACAACACGGTAACGTCACACAATTAGTGGCTGGCAAGGACTCGGACACCAAGTGCCGCTGCTAGCAAGCCTGCTAGCACAGAGCTAACGTGTCTCCTCAGGAGAGCTGAAATATCTGCAGCTTGGTGATATTTTAAACCGGACAGTAAAGGCTGAGCTACAGACTCTTGTAATGTGTGCAAACTGGGCATTCGGCGTGCCGGTAAGGACACAGCTCCATGATTCGCTGCCTTCGAACAAGTTACTTTCGCTGTTGGTTTTTCCCTTCGAGCATCAACAAAGCAAATCACCGGTCTCCATTAATTCCCAGTTAACCTTAAACAGTCACAAAAACGCGGAGCCGACCGACAGAGAAAAGTTACGCTAATGAACAAAGAGAAATTGCCAACAGGCTGCAAAACATCGGGGTTTCTAGTTCTCCTGCAGCACTGGCGCTCATTACGCCCTTCGGCTGGCTGGACGCTGTTCCCAGTTAACGTTATGGATATCCGTCCGCCATACGCTGTTGACACAAATACAAAGTTTTTCTAACTTTCAGTACCTCTACCTGATCTTGACCCAAAGAAAAGCCCAAGTCTGAATAGTCCAGAATTGATGCCGAAGCTGTTTAAAACGAGCCGTCGCCATCTTTGTTACGCTCAGTCGCAGTAACATTCCGCCCACCAAACGGATAACTGTGATTGGCCAGGCACCTGACTGATGGGGGCTGCAGAGGTTCCAATGGAGTGTTGCTAGACCAACATGCAGAGCAAAATCAATTTTCTCCGACAACTGTCGGTCTAGATTTCCAGGCTAGACTAAGATGGCTCTTCAGGGAAAAGAAGGTCAAACCCGGTGCCAGTAAGGTGCACCTAAAAAGTGGCGTGCATGCGCACATGAGCCACCACGTTGGACTCTAGTGTGTCACGAGTGATGACAGCAGCAATACAAAGTGAACTTAGGAGATTTATCCTACCTTCAGTGGCGGCTCCTGAAATGTTTTTCCGCAGGTGCTATGAAGGAGGTGGTCATGCGTACCTATTGTTCTCTAAAACACCTTCAACACTAGCAGACACATGCGTGCACAACACCTCAACAACACCTGAAACAATCATTAATAAACATCATAAACATGTGAACAATCGCTGACTTTTCCATGAAATCATAAACACATACAGCCACACAGAAAACCATCTATAGCAGGGGTGTCAAACTTGCGGCCCATGGGCCGGATCCGGCCCGCAAGCGGGTTAAATCCGGCCCGCGAGATGGTTGTGTAAACTTTATTTTCATACTTTACAATGTAGAGTGAAAATAAACTTATCTTTGTGAGCAAGTTTTCTCTGTAATGAGTATAAATAAAACAAAGCTGCACTCAAGGCTCACACAAGAACGTGAATCACATCCTGAAGATGGCCGCCACTCAGGATGAGACTTCTGATATCGATGTGCTGGTGAAAGCTAAAAGATGTAAAGTAAAATGAGTCAAATATGAGTCAAATATACTTTAAGTGCTGCATGTGATCTGTAAGCTCTTTGGAATCACTAAGGAATGTTTTTTTATTTGTTGATTTTTTTATTTTTTCAAATTTTCAAGTACACTTCAGGTGTTGTACTTGTACTACACTGTCCTCAGGCCCCAGCCTCGTTTTATATTGATTGTATTAAAACAAAGAAAACAATCTGAAGTTTTTTTTTTTATTTACCGGTCCGGCCCACTTGGGACTAGATTTTCAACGTGGCCCCTGAGCTAAAATGAGTTTGACACGCCTGATCTACAGTGTAGCAAGGTTAGCTAACGTTAGTGTTAGCATTTCCAGCGGCGGTTGAGGGTTGACTCTCTTCATCCAGATCCGTAGGTTTTTGTGGGTCTGAGATCACTTCCAAACATTCATTAGTTTCTGACTGAACCCGTGGAAATGTGGTTAACAAACACCGATCCATTTTACCACTAGCTCTACCTTTCACTCATGGAAAATGAGGTCAAAGGTTAACATCAATTTCCTGTTTAGGTTTAAGTTTTTACTATCTATGTGATACTTTACTGATTATTTTTGTTTTGTATGTTAAATATTATCACATCCACACGTTAAATTAACATTAAATAGTAAAAAAAATAAAATCTAATATTTACTTGGGGGTGCAATGACTAATCCAGGGGTAGCTACAGTGCCCCCTAGCGCCCCCTGGCACCGCCACTGCTTACCTTACATGTGTTGTTTTGAGGCTGAATGTGATTAGTTGGTTGTGGAGTTTGAGGAAGTGTGTGTAACTCATCCATCAATAGAAAGACACCATCCTCCCCTGGTTTAATTATTCACACACATTCCTTTCAGGTGACTCTAGCCGGCCGGGCCCAGAAGAATAAAACAGCTCTTTTATGGTGTGAGTGAAGAATGTGTCTCCGTGTCTCTTGTGTCGGGACGTTAGCAGGACACGGGAACACGTTGGGTTCTGGTTGGTCCAACAGCAGCCACATGTCTCACTCCGAGACCGGCTGAAGAAATATTCCAGTGGGAAGTTTTCAGTGGAAGAGACAAACATTTATCATTAGAGGCTTCCTGTTGTTACAGTTGACATGCCACCTAGTTACTGATTACACTCAGGCTGTGGTTTCCCTTACCTGTTCACACTCAACAGGTGGCTTGTCTGCGTTCCTGTTTGTCAGGAAGACGAGCATCCTTATCTGACGTAAGTGATCAGTTAAAAGTAGGCAACACCGCAGCGACACGTTAAGATGTCCAAACAACAAAAAAGGCTCCGTGCTGACGTAGAAACTCGTATCGGCTGTAAATCAGAGCAGTTGGGACTCCAGTCAGATGAAGGTGAGGCAGCTAGCAGGAGGGGAAACCTGTTGGCCGCATCAGCTGATGGAGCATGTAACTAGCCTGGCAAGCCAGACTAAATAAATGTATTATTTAGTCTGGCAACGCTCCATTGACGGTTCTCGGTTGTGGGGCGGGTGAATGTGACATACTCTTGTTTCACTCTATTGCATAATCCCACCCACCAGGCATGTGGAGTGCCCTGATTGGCCCACAAAGCAGATAAAGCTCTGTGATTTGTTCACTAAGCAGATAGAGCACTATGATTGGCCCACCATTATGGACCAATCACAGCTCTTTATGTGTTTGAAACCCCTCTAGAGAGCTGTGATTGGCCAGCCAGAGTGCTGTTGGGGGCTGCAGAGGTTCCAGTGGAGCGTTCCTAGACCAAACTTTGCAAAGCAAGAATTTGGTCTAGTTCACTAGGCTAGCATGCAACATGTTCAGTCTGCAAAGGAAGAGAGTTGTTTATGCACGGGCTGGCGTAAGGTTCTGGATAGCCTGAGCTAAAACACCCAACAACGTGTGAAGATTTGTATAGAAACACAGCTGCTATCGCTACTTCTGCTCAGATGAAACTTCTGCTGCAACACTGACAAGTCATATTAAACAACAACATATTATATAGCTATTGTTATTGGCTGTGGTGCTCCGACACATTTAGGATAATGAGCCACTAGCTAAAAATAAAAGATGAGACAGATTTTAAATCGATTTTCATTAGATTTAATATTTTAAAGATCAACAATGTTCACCGTTTGTTGGACAGGTCAGCTGCTATTGTGGAGCACTCTTTGGTTGTGTTTGTATGACACGTGACGAGTAATGTTTACATCAATATTACTTAGTTATGGTAAAGATTGGAAGCCAAATTAGAAAATTATATTAAATTAAATGGAAGAGGTGGGTTACAACTTCCTCCCACTCATTTTCAGATATGTAAATTCATTATTTAATTCAAAGTTTCTCCTTTTTTATTCTACTTGCATATTTTGATCATTGTTTTTTTTTCTTTAATGTTTCATTTTTGAAATAAACGTAAACTAAGGTTGAAATTGATTTAACTAAAGACATGCCATTTTAAATTCTTAACCTTCTGGGGAATTCTCCTCATTGCCATGCATAGTTGACTGACAGCTCCCAGCAACAGAGAGGGGACCCTGCTCCACAGTTAGAGAAATTTAAATATCAGGAATAAAATGAAAATGTGATTGGATTCAGCCAAACACCTCTTTGAGATCCTGTAGTGTCATACAAGGACAGTGGCTTGTTGCACTACAACCTGTTTTTATCATTCAGAGAAATTATGCTGATATTTTACAAAAAAAGAAAGAAAACTATCTTTTATTTAGCGCCTCTCAAGATAAAAATCACAGAAAAAATAATTAAGTAAAAAGATTTCTTAAAACAATTAAAAATAAGTTAAAAATGAGAGAAAAAAATTGTGATAAATAAATATGTAAGGAAAGGGAGAGAGAAAAATAATAGGAAGGCGGGAAATCAGTGGATCGCAGGGAAAGGTGGAACAAGAGCATAATAAGGAGAGGATGGCGATGAAGGGCACATCAAAGCCAGCTTAAACCTAAGTTTTAGATGCTTTTTAAAGGAGACCACTGAGTCCACTGATCTCAGGCTCAGGGGGAGAGAGGTCCAGAGTCTGGGGGCCACAGCAGCAGATGATCTGTCACCTTTGGTCTTTAGCCTGGTGCTGCACAACCAGTAGGCTTTGATCACTGGACCTCAGGGACCTGCTGGGGGTGTAGGGCCTGAGAAGATCACCAATGTAAGATGGTGCTTGTCCATGTAAGGCCCTATAGACCAGAACCAGGATCTTGAAATGAACCCTGAAGTTGACTGGCAGCCAGTGAAGCTGGAGGAGAAGCGGGGTGATGTGGGTGTGTTTGGAGGACTTGGTCAGAAGCCGAGCACAGGTGTTCTGAACCACCTGTAGACGGTTCAGGGAGGTTCTGCTCAGACACGTGAAAAGAGAGTTACAGTAGTCTAAGCGTGAGGAGATGAAGGTGTGGAGAACTGTCTCAAGTTCAGAGCGGGACAGAATGGGACTCAGCTTAGCAACGTTCCTGAGATGGAAGAAGGAAGAGCGAACAACAGAACTGACATGAGAATCCAGGGTGAGAGCTGGGTCAAAGGTCACGCCAAGATTCCTGACAAGGTTTGGTGTGGGAAGCAAGCTGACCAAGAGAGTCTCTGACTTTGGGAACCAGCTTGTCTGGGGCACAGATGAGGATCTCAGTCTTATCTTCAGTCAGCTGAAGAAAGCTCCCACCATCCAGGTTTTGATAGAGTCTAAGCAGGTGTGTAACAGCTGCAGCTTAGACATCTCATGGGGTTTAAAGGAGATGTACAGTTGGATGTCATCTGCATAAAGATGGTAGGAGATTCCTTTGAAGGAGCTCAGGACGTGCTGAAGAGGAAACAGATAAAGGAGGAAGAGCAGAGGCCCCAGCACAGAACCTTGTGGGACACCATGGGTGAGGGAGGTGGTGGAGGACCTAAACTTGGAGACAGCCACAGAAAAGGAGCGCTCAGAGAGATAAGAGGAGAACCACTCCAGAGCAGATCCTGGTAGGCCTACCCAGTCTCTGAGCCTCTCCAGTAGCAGGTGATGGTCAACAGTGTCAAAGGCTGCAGTCAGGTCCAGCAGGACCAGAGCAGAACAGTCCCCTGCATCACTGTGAGTCAGAAGGTCATTAGAGACCCTAAGAAGAGCTGTTTCAGTAGAATGAGCTCTACAAAAACCTGACTGGAAGCTATCATAGATGTTATGTTCATCAAGAGCAGCTGTGAGTTGTTTAGCCACAACCTTTTCCAAGATCTTGGAGATGAACGGAAGTTTAGAGATGGGTCTGAAGCTGCTATGGAGAGAGGGGTCGAGACTCGGTTTTTTAAGAAGCGGGTGGATTACAGCGTTCTTAAAGTAAGCAGGGACCTGACCAGAGACCAGAGAAGCATTAATTATAGAGAGCACGCTGGGACCGATGGACTGAAAAGCACTTTTAAACAAAGATGAGGGTAAGATGTGGAGGGGGCATGCAGAGGTCTTCATAGAGTTAACTAGTTTGGTTAACTCAGGATGACCCGCCAGGTTGGAGTCATTATTAGAATGTATTCATTTTCAGCCATTTATTTTAGTTAATTTGTCAACATTGTTCTATTTATTTTGAACAAAAACATTTTTGATGTGAATGAAATCCAACTAATCTGAAACCAACAAAGGAAAAAGTTTAATCAGATGAAAGTGTGTCCCAAGTAAAAATTTGGTGCTGATTTCTCTTTAAAAAACAAACAATAAAATACTTTTAAAACCTTTTTTTAACCACTTAGGCCTGATGTGTTTTCTGATGAAGGAAACCATTAGGCTCGAGTCTGGGTCCAACTCTGACTGGTTAGTGAGTGTTGTAATGTAGATCACGTGTACTAGTCAGTATTCATCATGACTGACTGGAAGCCAGTTGATCCGAAACTCAAAGTTTAGATTTTTTCAAGTCTTTGCTGTAAAAAATAAAGAAAAAGCAAAATAATGCCAGAGTCAGATTGAGCCTTTGTATTTGCAGATACTTATAAATGATAGGACTTGAGTCGGTATCAGTATCTAAACATCTCGACTGGGGCGATCATAAGTAGTGCTAGACTGATCCATCAGCTGGCTGATGTCTCTTTGGTAGAGCTGATTTATAATCAGGCACATCCTCGGGCAGCCCGGTGCTGATGCTGGATTTGATTAAAATATATGTTTACGTTCCTGCTTAACAAATACTCTATAACATTATTGTCACATGAATATCTTTCATGTACTTTTTACCCGGTCTGTTTATTAATGTGTTAAACTTTGGTTAAATGTTTGATTTTGATACAGAATTAGGATTTAAGAGTAGGTGTTCAAAAACCTGTCAGATTCAGAAATGTCGTGCATCCATTGTAGTAGCGTCCAAAAATCAGCAGCACACATCGGCATGTCGGTATCGGCAAAGGAAAAGCCCACATCGGTCCATCTCTAATCCAGAGATTGTTGTTTTGCCTTTTGGTTTTCCCGGCGGCCTCGCTCATTCCCACTCTGAGCGTTGATGGCGTGCATGGCGCTCGCTCACAGAGCACCACCTGGATTCTCCATGCTGAGCTGCACAGAAAAGCTCAGCCGGACCTCCGTCTGGTCAGAGAAGCGGACTATTTTAGACCTACAAATAACATATTGTTTAAAGTAATTCTGAGCTCATAACTTACATTTCAGTTGTGATAAAAAGGATGAAATCATCAACTTCACTAGGTGCTGTGTGCACAGAACTGAGACCTCAAGCTGTTGTGACAACGGAGCGTCCATATGGAAAGCCGCTCCCATAAATCACTGAGCCATACTTCATTATAGCTACTGCGCTGAGACGACGCACAATAAAGTAACACGAGGAAAATGAGTCTGCCCTGTTTCACTAAGCATCCTTCATCGGCTGATTGTCCCTCTGGATTTATGTGCAGGAAAATACTAAATGTGGATATCCAAATGGAGTCTGGATCAGTCGTGGAGGGTGAGTTCACGCGTGGCGTACCGCACGCAGCTTCCTGTCTCTCGGGCAGCCGTCGTTGATTTTAGAGTCTCAGCTGTGAATCCTAAAAGAATCAATTTTTCAGACTCAGCAGAGCCATAAGAGCTTTTCTCTGATCCGTACAGCATTCAGAGGTGATTATTTCCATCGTCTTCTGTTCTAGTGGTCGTCTGTAAATCTCACAGAGGGGATGCCTGGGAGCAGCAGGATGGGCTACCTTCTCACTTTTGGTTTTTGGAGGGTCTCCCAGCCTCTCAGGCTCAGATAAATGTGATTTTTCATGAAAAGCAAACATGTTTCCCACTGATGTAGAGGTGAGTCCGAGGAGGAGGAGGGGGAAGAGGAGAAAGAGGAGGAGGGGGAAGAGGAGGAGGACCTCACTTCTCTCTCTCCCTCTCTCTCTCTCTCTCTCTCTGTGTGTGTGTGTGTGTGTGTGTGTGTGTGTGTGTGTGTGTGTGTGTGTGTGTGTGTGTGTGTGTGTGTGTGTGTGTGTGTGTGTGTGTGTGTGTGTGTGTGTGTGTGTGTGTGTGTGTGTGTGTGTGTGTGTGTGTGTGTGTGTGTGTGTGTGTGTGTGTGTGTGTGTGTGTGTGTGTGTGTGTGTGTGTGTGTGTGTGTGTGTGAAAGGGACTCAGCTGCTCCTGATCAGTGGAAGAAGTGGTTGTTACATGATACAGAAAAGAAATGAAAAATGGAACAAAGGGAGATGGAGGTTGTGTTTGAGAAGAACAAACAGATAAATGAAGAGATTCCAAGAGGAGGTTTTTAAGTCATCCTCTTGTGACAGTGTGAGTGTCCTGTCACAATGTCCCGATTGATCATGTGCCCTGGCTACTTGGCCATGGGGATGTCCCTTTGGCTGACTGGTTAGAGCGTATGACTCTCACCCGGGAGTCTGGAAATCGAATCCCGCCCGGGCCCTCGTTTATCCACCTTGCCACATTTGGCGTTGTTGGCAGGATCCATGTAGTACTGTCAAGTAGGTCCATGGATGTGAAGTTTGTGGCACCCTGCGCGGGAGCACGAGGACGTGCTTGTGGAAAGAGGGGGGAAGATGTGACAGTGTTAGTGTCCTGTCACAATGTCCCGATTGATCATGTGCCCTGGCTACTTGGCCAAGGGGATGTCCCTTTGGCTGACTGGTTAGAGCGTATGACTCTCACCCGGGAGTCTGGGGATCAAATCCCGCCCGGGCCCTCGTTTATCCACCTTGCCACACTCTGAAAACGTAGCAGCTGAGATTCCAGTCACACAGGAAGCCACACTGGATTTTTACCACTGAAGCTGTGCAGCTATTTGTTTTATCTTAGTTTACTACGTCTGTGCTGGAGCATCACTCTTGTTGTATTATTATTATTATTATTATTATTATTGTTATTATTTAATTGTAGGTTTTGTTTCTTTACTTTCTGCACAGAAACTATTACACTGCTACAGATCTTATGGTGTGTGTGTGTGTGTGTGTGTGTGTGTGTGTGTGTGTGTGTTTTGATCAGTGTTGGGAATGTTACTTTTAAAAAGTATTTAGTTATAGTTACTGATTACTTTGTCAAAAAAGTAACTCAGTTACTTACAGAGTTATGAGATTATAAAAGTAACTAATTACCAAGAAAAATAACTACTTAGTTACTTTTGCCATTAAAGAATGCAAGAAAAATGGGTTCCCCTCTTAATTGAACTTACTTAATTTACCATAAATGACTACAATAGTGAAATATGAGTGACTAATGACTGGAACATAATGTAAGTCCAAATGTTTTTTATAAACCTGAATAATTTAAATAAATAAGCACTTAACAGGAGGAACTACTAACAAGAACATTACACTTATCTAGACTGTTAAAATACACATGTAAAGGTTCCTGAGCCTTTAAATGGTCTCTCAGTCTAATTAAATTACAGAAATAAATGTATTTGCACAGTATTCAAATTTTTCCAGCTTCACATATTTGTGTGTTTTAGTAGCATTTCTGTTGCTGGTAATCTAGTAATGGTTAAGTCTAAGGAGCTTTGAAAGAAAAGCGTCTGGACTTCTTTGAGTTGCTTGAAGACGTTTCATCTCTCATCCGAGAGGCTTCTTCAGTTCTAAGGTCAAATGGTGGAGAGTCCCAGATTTAAACCTAGTGGGAGTTTCCCCCTGATGAGAGAACAAAAGACCCCCTGATGATCTTCTACATAATCACATGAAGATCATCAGGGGGTCTTTGGCGGTGTTTACAAGGACCTGCGGAACCGGGTTATTGTGAATATTCGGGTTTTAAAAGGGTTACTGGCTGCATGTAAACGCACTGACCCCTGCTGACAGCAAATTCACACCTTCCACTAGAGCAAGCCTCTGATTGGTGGGTAGAATCAGCCCACATGGGCTTAAGACAAGGATGTGTGGAATCAACCGGGCCAGCCTGGGGCCGACTGGGGCTACCCGGCCCGGGCCGACCCGGTACAGATGGGAATGGCCCATTTGATACCCAGCTATATCTGTACAGGGTTTTAGATGCTTTTAGAGCTGCTGTCTGTTGCCAACAAGCTTCATATGACTGGTTTTTACCAGAACCAGAGCTTACAGCTGTCACACTTGCCTGTTTATATCCATCTCTTCATCTGTTTGGCTCAAATCTTGTGGAAAATGTTCCAGACCTGAAAGTCATGAATAAAGGAATCCCTGACCATCCCGAAGAAACTAACGAGTCATTGATTGATTGGTGCATGAAGGGGATCAGGACCATTTAGTGAGAATTCTGTTGACTCATGATTAGGATAGTTAAAGGTGTGGCGCAGCAGCCTCAGTGCTCTTTGTTAATCAACCAGCAGCTAAAAGATGTGAGTGATAACTGAACTTGTTCCTTCTGCTGATTGAACAGCTGAAAACCGTCCGACACCGAGAGAGATTAACCAAGAAGCCATGGTGTGTTTCTGTGTAAAGGGTATAGGGCTACAACTAATGATTAATTTCAAAATGGATTAATCTGTTGATTAATTTTGTGATTAATCGATTAATAGGTTTTTGTTAATCTACAAAATAACCTGCAGCAGGAGAAATCCCAAAAGAAGTTATTATTATTTTGCACTATTATATTTTCTAAGGCTATAAAACGCATCACAATAGACTTTAAACATGTTTCTTAGACAGAATAAATGTTTCTCATATTTCTTGCTTGTTTAAACACTCTCAAAGTGAAAACCTTTGTAGATTTTAAAGCATACAAGTATAGCTTGGGATGTCCCGAAAAAACTTTTTCACTTCCGATACGATACAGATATTGCAGCCTTTATTATTGACCGATACCGATATCAATCTGATATGATATCAGTGTGGAATGTATGAAAGGCTTGATTAAGTGAAATTACTCAGAACAAGAGCCGGCAACAGCAAGTGTGGAAAAAAATGACAATTTATTCTTAACCACTGGTTGCAAAAATGTGAACCAAACGGACTGCTTGTATTGGAGAGTTTTGATGCCGTCCGATATAATCCAATTCACTGTTTTAGGCAGATATCGAATTACTTCCGATATCGGAACGGGACATCCCTAAGTAAAACCATACCAGGCTTTATTTATCCGCACCCCGCTCACCTACATCTTTATCCACGCAGTTGTCCTTTTTTGAGTGAGGAACACAGTTATGGGTTTGTGCTGTTTTTCTCTGGACGAGAACATTCTTATAAACAGACACACTAAATTTGGCAAGTGTAGGACACACACAAGCAGTAGAACACAATGAATGTTATACGCTGCAAAGATACAGTGTAAAATTGTACTCTAACAAACTCAGCGAAACAGCACAGTCACAAAAAGTGATCATAGTGAGGAACTACTATATTTCGAGTGTTTGTTTTCGTAAAACGTTACTTAGCGTATGGCTCTTCCCCTGCATCAACTCTGACATGTTTTCGTCTCAGATGTTCATTTAGAGAAGTTGTGCTTCCGTGCCTTGCTAGATTGTTTTTGCATATCTTGCAGGTCACTCATCTTTTCACGGCATCTAGAGTGAAGTGCTCCCTTACTTTTGATGTTTTTGTTTGGGTTTTATCTTCTGTTTTTCTCCTGTACCTTTTTTTGCTCCCCCATCTTACTCAGTGCATCAGCCATTTGCGTGCTACGTCATGAAAACAAGAGTACCTATTGGCTGATTACTTTTTCTACTGCTCCACTGGTAGAACGGTGGCTCATTACTGCCACTCACTGTCCGCAACTGTAACATTCAGCAGGCAGTACACCCCTTTGTCCTCTATCAGACCAAGGCAATCCAACATGTTGACTGAACTTGATTTATAATTGGAATGGTTCCCATGTGCTTCATAGCAGAATGTGACAGAATGCAGGTCATTATGCTCTAAATATAAAGCCCACTCCTTTTTAAAAAATTCTATAAAACCTTCGTCTTTAAACAGTGATGTATTAAACCTCCAGTTTTTGCTCGATGGGATTATCTCATTTACCAGAGTTAAAGAAACTGGAGCATGGTCGCTGACAACTATAGGGTGTATCTCAGTGTCTGAAATGTCAGCCAACAATGAGCTGCTGACTTGAAAATAATCCAAACAAGAATGAGAGTGATGGATGTGTGAGAAAAAAGTATATTCTACGGTTAGGATGAAGAGATCGCCATGCATCACAAAGCCCATAATCATTCAGGTACTGTTTAACTATGTTAGTGGATTGCCAATTGCACTGAGTCCCAGCTGTACTGAGCCTGTCTGTTAAAGTATCCATCCAAAAATTTAAATCGCCTCCAAGTATAAGTGGACAGTCCAAGTGTTCGGAGAGTACAGAGAAAAAATTATGAAAGAATGAAGGGCCATCAATATTTGGACAGTATATGCTGATGATACACAAGCTTTGGTTCTGTGTAGATATTTTTAGAATTATAAATCTACCCTCTGGATCTGAAACTGTGTCCAGTACTGTGAAATTGATGTTTTTGTGTATTAAAATAGCTACACCTCTTTGCCTAGTTATAGCAGGCAGAGAATATGCTGGGAAACTCAGGTGTTTTAAGTTCATCTGCGGATGTGGCAGATCAATGAGTCTCTTGTAATAATATTACGTCTGCTTTCACCCTTTTTAACTGATCAAAAATCTTTAATCTCTTCTCTCTGGAGCCAGCTCCATGTACGTTCCATGAGGCAAACCTTAGTGCACCCATAGATGTGTGTGTGCGTGAGTAGCTAGAATGTGACGCCTTCATGTGTATGAGATAAAATAAGTTACACTTATGAAATTATAACGTTTTCAAGTAATTCTTGTCAAGAAAGAAAAACTGTATTCAGAGAGTAAAAGTCTCGTCTTCTGCACGAGACCTTGGCTTTCCAGCTAAGATGAAGAGAGTCAAGAGAAGGACTTATTATGGCTCCCTTATTTGGTAACAAGGTCGTTGAGCAGTGTTTTTCTGTTTTGGAGACCAGACAGACCAGACAGGATGCAAGTTAAAAGTAAACTTCTAGTAATGTTTGATTAAATACCTGGCCTTTTGGTACGCTACACTTAGCTACGTTCTGTAGAACTTTGTTGCTGAAATTAGCAAAACACCCAGCCTATGCTCCTGAACATCTCTCCAGACATCAGGAAAAGGAATAATATGTAGTATCACGTTACATCGACTGACCAATCATAAACCTTTCTTGGTTTATCTTACTCACACACAAAACTAGCTGTTTTACAAGCTAAATAAATTCAAGATACAGCTAGCCATATCTGTCAGCTAGCACGACTCTGTCAGTGTGCCCCAGGGCAGCTGTGGCTACATTGTAGCTCATCATCATCAGTGTGTGAATGGATGAGTGATACACTGTAGTGTAAAGCGCTTTGGAGTCCTTACTCTGAGAGGCGCTATATAAGTGCGGGTCATTTATCATTATCATATCTGAAGCAAATGTTCATTTTATCAGTGTCTTCATGCACACGCCAGACCTCCAGTTTCTCAAGCTGATGAATAATAATAGTTCATTTTTCTGAGAGACTTGTTGCATTGTGCTGCTGTACACATTCCCCTATGGCACCACTGGATAGGACCAAATCATTATTATGCAGCAGGTTGTGGAAGTTCACTACAACGTAGATGTTTGTGTTTCTAGTTTGTTTTGCAGTGCATATCTTTTTTTTTGTAAGAATTTGGAGTAGTTTTTTTCAACGCTAAAAATTGTGTTAAATAATCTAGATCTCTATTTGTCAAAATAGTCACGATTATTATTTTTGCCATTAATCAAGCAGCCCTAACTCCACCATGCTCCTTATTACAACTGGTTAAGCTAAATAGTAACCCTTTGGGCCCTAGGCCTTTTTGTTTTAGAGATTTAATCGAAAACAACCTGGCCACATTTCTGTTACCATAAGGCCTTATTAGTTTTATTAGATTTTCTGTAGAGTTCTTGTGAAGATTTGATGCAAACTGATGGACAATGTTCTCCATCTCCTTCTTAGAGCATGGTGGCCAAATATGGCTCCCAGTTTAGAGGAAACTCTCAGCACGATGCCTTGGAGTTCCTTCTCTGGCTGTTGGACAGAGTTCACGAAGACGTCAACTCCAGTGTGGACAACAACAGCAGCAGTAAGGCCAAAACCAGCAGCAAGGTGGGTCTGCACACTCTACCTAAATGAGTATTTACACAGATGGCTCAATTCATACCTTCACAACTAAACAACAATCAAATGGAAATCTGCTGTCAAATGTTAATATACATTAATAGTATATATTAATATCCTCCTCCACTGTCAGGTTGTGTCTGTTTGCAACATTTGTTCTCGGTTTGTAAAAAAAAAAAAAGCAAAGATTTCAATTTAAGGAAGAACTTCAACCGTTTTTGCTAAACCCACATATTCTATCCCAAATGTCCACCTGAGACCCTGAAGAACCTGTGTGTTTTTGGTTAAATCCTCCACCGTTCACCACTTGGTCAATTATTATTATTATTATTATTTTTAACTACCAGAATTCCAACAGCGGGGATAAAATCTGAAATGGAACTGGTCTAATATGGTACCATAGAACTAGCCTAGTATGGTCCCATGGAACTGGTCTACAATAGTCCAATAGAACTGGTCTAGTATGGTCCCATGGAACTTGTCTACAACAGTTCAATAGAACTGGTCTAGTATGGTCCCATGGAACTGGTTTACAACAGTCCAATACAACTGGTCTAGTATGGTCCCATAGTATTGGCCTAGTATGGCCCAATGGACCTGGTCTAGTATGGTCCCATACTACTGGTCTAGTATGATCCCATGGAACTGGTCTACAATACTCCGATAGAAATGTTCTAGTATGGTCCCATGGAACTGGTCTACAATAGTCTAATAGAACTGGTCTAGTATGGTCCCATGAAACTGGTTTAGTATGGTCTAATAGAATGGGTCTAGAATAGTCCAATAGAACTGGTCTAGTATGGTACCATAGTAGTGCTCTAGTCTGGTCCAATATAACTGGTCTAGTGTAGTCCAATAGAACTGGTCTAGAGTAGTCCCATAGAACTAGTCTTGTATGGTCCCATAGAACTAGTCTAGTATGGTCCCATAGAACTAGTCTTGTATGGTCCCATAGAACTAGTCTAGTATGGTCCCATAGAACTAGTCTAGTATGGTCCCATAGAACTAGTCTAGTATGGTCCCATAGAACTGGTCTAGTATGGTCCTCAGACAGGTCTAGTTCTGGTCCTATAAAAGTGGTCAATGCCTGGTTCTTCACCTCCATGGTGTGTTTTAATTTTGCCTCTATTCTGTTTTGCATGGAAGGGTACACACACACACACACACACACACACACACACACACACACACACACACACACACACTGATATATTTATAGATTAATCAATGGAAGTTAGCTCTGACCCCTTTATTTATAATCTCTCTCTCTCTCTCTCTCTCTCTCTCTCTCTCTCTCTCTCTCTCTCTCTCATGCAGAAGTTCATCTGTTTGCTAAAACTGTTTAACATCCTTTAAGGATTTGGACTCACGTTTTTCCCTCACTGTTTTCTTAATCTGCAGCTATTCTTTCCTTGATTTTGTTGATAAAAATCACGTATCTCCTCTGATATCCAGTTTATTCCTCTAAATGAATTAACGAATCCTCAATAACCAAATGTAATAAACTCAACATCAGCAACATATACTTTATGAAAATTTTTCATTTTTGTGAATTAACCCTGAAAAAGTTTCCAGATTATCTTATTAAATTAGTTTTCCTTAGAATTTCAACACCTCTCTCCACAGAGCATTGCCCCATGACTGATAAGCAATAGTCCAGTAAAATATGACGACATCAGGAGGTTGCTGGAATATTCAGGTTTGCAACAATGTCTGCTGATGTGCTTTACCTAAATAACATTATGTAACACAGAAAGGCAGCTCAGCCTCTAATCAGACCTCAATAAACCTACTGAGTTTCTGTTCACACCCTGGCCTCAGACTAGGACTGTCCAACAAATCAGCTCTGTAGCTGAACTTTGGTCTCGGGTCCAAACGATCATGATAACAATAGAAATGATCCTTGAAAATTGTATTAAAAAAAGACTGCTACATTCAAATATGGTTTGCAAATATGCTCTTACCTTATCTCTCCATGCAGCCCATGTGCACTTCCTCTCTGGAAGGGTTTGACTCTAATGCATCTTCAGGTAATTCAATTCAATTAAAAAATACTCTATTAATTCCAGAGGGAAATTGAATGCTGTAGTAGCTCAGAATAATAATAATAATCAAGTCATCAAAGAGTTGTTGTATATTACAATTAAATAGTCAGGACTAGTTAAGATGGCAGAATGAGGGCAAAACACACTGCACACAAATGTGCTGCTGTTGTGCATTCTGTAGTTCTATTTAAGGGCATTAATATTGTTGGACAAAATATTGTCATTCTTACTGCCTTGCTGTTTGGACATCGTAGCGGCTATGTTTTGTTTTGTTGACAGCGGTCTTTCATCTTCTTTTTTCATGTGAATGATTAATCAAGATGAATCAAATTGAACATTTTGCATAATTAGTTGGTGTCTACATGGCTTTAATCTGCTTTCTGAATGTTCCATAAATACTTATTTTCCTCAACCTAAACATCTCTGTGGTGGTTTCTAAAGATTCTGTAAGTTTGAATTACTACTAAATGGCACGACTCTGTTTAAAACGTGAACTCTAAGTTTGGTTTGTCAGCTCAGTGAGTAATATTCATGTTCCACTATTTTTATCTTTAACATAACTTAATTCCTAACTTTTCCCAGTCACCTCAGGCCTAACATGTCTGGACAAATGTTTCTCCCATTGCATTGGGGATATGCAGTTAAAACTTCTTTCCGGAGTATTTATCTTATCCGATGGTACCATTTAGTGGCTGACGAGCATATCACACAAATACTCTGTTGCTCTGGTTTTTTAAGATCACAACTTCACATATCTGTTTATAAATGTGCTTCTGTAGCTGACAAACAGAGCTAAAACACGTTGTTTTACGAGTATTATGTTGTGTTCTTGTATATTTATATTTTAGAGACTTACTTGTCCGTGAAGCATTCATCAGCTCTGCATCAGTGTTGTATTCCATAAATTTTCCTTCAATTTGAAGCAAGTAAGCGGTAGTCTAACGCTATTGGTTAGTTCTGGTCGGCGCTCAGTTTCCTATTGCACGGAGCTCTGCGGGGCAGGGGGCGTGCGTAGCAAAAAAAAAAAAGATATATTGTTTACATTTCATCACAGTACATGATAAGAAAATCACTTTTATGAATTTTTGACAAACCATACATAATTTCCGAAAGGGGAAAACTCTGGAAACAGCTTTAAGTAGTGATATTTGTATTGTAACTCCATAGGCTGGTTATATTACATAATCAATATTATTGTACCCCACCTTTTGCCATTTGCCATGAAACATTCCGAGGGTCCGTCGGATGGTTGAACCTCAGATTCAGGAGGAGCAATGTGGTTTTCATCCTGGCCGTGGAACACTGGACCAGCTCTATACCCTTAGGGGGATCCTGGAGGGTGCGTGGTTTGCCCAACCAGTCTTCATGTGTTTTGTGGATTTGGAGAAGGCGTTTGACCGCGTTCCTCAGGGGACCCTGTGGGGGGTACTCCGGGAGTATGGGGTACCAGGTCCTCTGATACGGGCTGTTAGGTCCCTGTATGACCGTTGTCAGAGCTTGGTCCGCATTGCCGGCAGTAAGTCGGGCTCGTTCCCAGTGAGAGTTGGACTCCGCCAAGGCTGCCCTTTGCCACCGATTCCTTTCATAACCTTCATGGACAGGATTTCTAGGTGCAGCCAAGGTGTGGAGGGCATCCGTTTTGGTGGCCTGAGGATCAGGTCTCTGCTTTTTGCAGATGATGTGGTCCTGTTGACTTCATCAGAACGTGATCTTCAGCTTTCGCTGGAGCGGTTCGCAGCCGAGTGTGAAGCAGCTGGGATGAGAATCAGCTCCTCTAAATCTGAGACCATGGTCTTGATACGGAAAAGGGTAGAATGCCTTCTCTGGGTCAGGGATGAGGTCCTGCCCCAAGTGGAGGAGTTTAAGTATCTCAGGGTCTTCTTCACGAGTGAGGGAAAACTGGAGCGTGAGATCGATAGGCGGATTGGTGCTGCATCTGCAGTGATGTGGGCGTTGTACCGGTCTGTCGTGGTGAAGAGAGAGCTGAGTCAGAAGGTGAAGCTCTCAATATACCGGTCGATCTACGTTCCTGCCCTCACCTATGGTCATGAGCTTTGGGTAGTGACCGAAAGAACGAGATCGCGGATACAAGCGGCCGAAATGAGTTTTCTCCGAAGAGTGGCTGGGCTCTCCCTTAGAGATAGGGTGAGAAGCTTGGTCATTCGGGAGGGGCTCGGAGTAGACCCGCTGCTCCTCCACATCGAGAGGAGCCAGTTGAGGTGGCTCGGGCATCTGTCAGGATGCCTCCTGGACGCCTCCCTGGTGAGGCTTTCCGGGCACGTCCAACTGGGAGGAGACCTTAAGGTAGACCCAGGGCACGGTGGAGGGACTATGTCTCTCACCTGGCCAGGGAACACCTTGGGATTCCCCCGGAAGAGCTGGCCCAAGTGGCTGAGGAGAGGGAAGTCTGGGCCTCTTGCCTTAGGCTACTGCCCCCGCGACCCAACACCGGATAAGCGGATGAAAATGGATGGATGGATGGACATTTTTCGCTGCAACTAGCCTCTGTTACAGAGGACGGGTTCCTTTCCAACAGCGGCGAAGTGTTCCAGAAGAATAAGGATGTGTTTCTCACAATTTCAGTCCATTTTTTTATGCACGCCGCTTCCAGAACAACCTCTGGAGTTCAGATCGGGTCAGACAGGAAGTCAAACATGAAAGCAATGTAAAACATCTGGAAACTTTCAAAATTAGTCATGTGCAGATTTACAGTTGCTTAACTAGTCAAAAAAAGTGTCATTTCCTGTGAAACCTCTGTGGTAAACAGAAGAGAAAATAAACCAGAGGTTTTTGGGTTCATGCAGTCATTTTTCTCCTTGCTTAAGGTGCAAAATCATGTGTGGTGTTGCTATTCTCCAGACCTGCTGTATTCTGCATGTTAAACGCTCCTGGTTGGAAGTTAGCAAGCCCCCACAATGTGAGCTGCTGGCTGAGCTGAAATATTCTAGTGGCCAAACAAAGCGTGTTCTCTGCTCACATGACCCAAAGATGTATCAGATGCTGCCCCCTTGCCCTGTATGAGTGTCTGAAAAATAAACATAATGGTACTTTGCGGATCGATGGGCCCAATGCTTTCATTAACCTCTCGAAGGATCCGGGCGGCGGTACTGTCGGAAGGATTCTGGGTCTTCCAAGCGCATTTTGGAGTAAATTGGCATAAACTCCTTGCCTGGCCCATCTCTCTGCCACCGTACAAATACTTTCCTAACCTTGAAATGCCGGTGGCGGTGACGCTTCATCAACAAAAAAAGTATCGATTTCCTCCATTTCCAGCTCTGTCTCCGTTTTGTTTATTTTCTGACAAGGGGCTGCCATCTTGGGGTCATGTGAGCAGAGAATGCGCTTTGATTGGCCACAAGAATATTTTAGCTCAGCCAGCAACTCAGTAGTGCGCACACGGCGAGTTTTTACCTCCCATGAGGCAGAATACTCAGTGAAAATCAGGCGTGCACGGCGAGGTATCTGCTGAGCAAACGGTCATTTGAGGCCGTTTGCTCAGCAGATTGCTCTCGTGTGCGGCAGGCTTAAGAACTAGCCTCATTTGGCCCTAGGGCTTGGAGTTTGGCATATTCACTCTAGTGATTAGGATTCATCCTGACTGATTACGAGTTTTCTGAATGTGTCCGAAAATGAAACTAAGAAAAGAGCTCATTTTCACATTTTTATTCTATGTTTTCCTATTTTTTCCTTTCGGCTTTCAACTTCCAGATAGAGAGAAAATACTTTGGCTACCATTCAGAGCTGTTTTATTCTGTACCTCTCGGCTGTGGTGGTGAACAGAGCGTAGAAGCTGAAGTCCAATTACATGATATTAAAGTCTTCCTAACTGGTGTATTACATGATCCCCGCAGGCGTCAGCGCTCTTCTAAATATGAGGCGGGTTTTCTGAACTGCTCCGATGTGCTCACTGAATGGTTTTACCTCGGGCCTTGTCATGAGTGGGATGCAAAGCTGTCTCACCCAGCCTGCTGCTGTAGGAGAGGCGGTTTACCCGAGCAGCACCAGAGATTCTTAGATGCTATGTTCGATTTGAAATGTTGATAGTGGTCGGCCGGCCCGCCCCAGGTGGGTTGGCTGTGGAGGATGAGAGAAAGGAAGGGGAGTCTCCCGGCCTTGGAGGCAGCAGCACTCGCTTTGAAATCGGGTCAGTGGCCGTGGTAAGGCGAGCCAGCTCTCCTCTCTCCAGAGACACAAATAGTGAGTTTGATATCCCTCCACAAACTTTTAACCCAACTTCCTCAGGGAAAGCAAATGTCAGTGAAAGAGATGAGTCGGCTCACAGGTGGAGCAGCGAGGGAGAAAGGTTTCTCAATCTGGAGCTTTCACCAATGGCGTCCATCATCAGGATAACGTTCGGCCTCCTACGGACCACATTACTGTTGGTGGTTTGGGCTCTGCCTTTGCTCAATTAAAGGAAACATACTTTACATACTCACAAAAAGTACAGTATGGAATATTTCAATCTGAACACTATGGCTCAACACGAAGCAGATAATCTTCGATATAACTGAAAACAGTTTCAGCTGGCTGCTGCTAAATCCAAGTGTAGCGATGTCAGAGTGGAAAATACAAATACAAACAAGAAGGCTGAACAACTACAGATTACAGCTGAATATTTGTAAAGTTGACCATTTTGTTGCATTTTGAGCATTTGGTGACACTGATGGACTTGGCAGCCATCTTTAAATTGGCTGATTCCAACAGTTGGTAATTTATAGATGTGTTTAGTTAGTTTCTGAGAGTTTAACGTTTTAGCAGGTGATTTAACTATTTTGACTTGACTTAAAGAGACAATGTGTAGTTTTTACCATTAATTTCTGAAAATATCCATCAAAATGTAATAAATGAATGAAGTGATGCCCACTGGTTGAAAAATATTGGCAGCTTTGCAATGTATAACCATAAAAATCAGGTCTAAAATACATGGGAGCGGGTCTAAGGGTGTTTCTCAATGCCAAGGAACCTTGCCCTGATGTCTTGGCCCCTTCCCGGTTGCCTAGGAGATATGTCATCCGGAATCGCCAAGACCGTGTTCTACCGAGGCGTATGCTCTCTGTTTGTTAGCCATTTAGCTAGCTGAGCAAGGATACACGCGAGGTGTCTTGTAGCCTAGCCTTGGTCAAAAATTACCCAGAATACACCGTGGTATTTTCGAAAAGATGGTGGATCAGAAGCCGCCAGGTACGTCGGGGCTAATTTCAAGTTTAAAAGTAAGTCACCTAATTTAAAATGTTTTTTTTAATCCAAAGAAGTTATCTATGGTTTGTTAGTTGCTTAGTAGTTGCAGCTTCGATGGCTAGTGGGTAGTAACTCACTTATATATTTAATTTATCCAATATATACACAATTTAAAAAGTAAAAGGCTCATTATATATTTATTTTGAAACTCATCCATATAAAATATAACGTTATCTCACGTGTCACGTGACGTTACGTGACTGCCGTGGAAGCCGCGGTTATGTGATGTAAGTCTGTTCCATTTATCCGTTTTCTTTTACCGAGGAATGACCGTGTCCTCGTAAGCAAGGCGCCTGGTCTCGCAAAATCACCTCGCAAGGCCAGGTGCCTTGACATTGAGAAACACCCAAATCTCTGGGCAACGCCATATTAGATGCCACGTTTTCTTTAACGGGAGCCCATGAAGACAAAATGCATTTACTGATTTCTTACAAATGGTTTCAAAACTTTCATCATTCTTATATGTTGTTTTTTTACACATTTACCTCTTCACTTGTTTCCAGTGATGAAAGGAAGTCTGATGTGCTTGTTATTTTGCTAAAGTTTGCACTTGGGGCTTTTTGACCCTAATGGGCATCCATTGGTAAGGTCTTTCTCCAACAAAAAAATACTGCTTGCTTGCAACGATTCAGGTATCTACTGTCCCCTATCGCCAGGAAAAACACACACTGTCACTTTAATTTAATCAAAACGTCTTGATTTTCTAGTATTGACTATTTGGTTTGACTCTGGGTACATCCCAAGCTAACGACAGGCCCTTTAGTAACTCATGGAGCTCTCATCTGAAAGCCTTATTCATTTCTAACAGACCGGTGGGATATCAGAGGTATTTAACCTCCTGTGGGGTCGTGTGAGACTTTAGCGTTATTGAAGTTGAATAGAGGTCGTTGGCTTACCCAGCCATGACATGCCTGATGGGGTTCACACGATGAGGCTTGTTTGAGAACGTTTGTGGTCTAAAAGGAACCAGGAGAGAATAAACCTTTCCACGTGATGGCACTGATGAACAGAGGAACTCGTCTATTACTAAATGTGAGTTAGAAACTCTTTCAGGGTACTCTGGTTTGGTCTTCTTTCTCATGGCTGGTAGAAAGTGATGGAGTACAAACAAAGATATTTACTCCCCTTCTTTCTTTCATTAAATTATTTGATGATATTTTTGTCTGACAAGAAAGAAAGAAGGAAAAGAAAGAGAAAAATCTTTTATATAGCGCCTCTCAACATAAAAATTGTGAAGTGCTTCACAATAACAAAAAATTTCATGTAAAAATTTTTTTTTTAATTTTCATTTAAAAATATGGGTAAAACTAGAAGAAAAAATTGTGATAAAATATAAGGAAAGAGAAAATAAATTGAAGAGAGGGAAATCAGTGGATTGCAGGTAAAGGCGGAATAAGAGCAGAATAAGGAAAGGGTGGTGACGAAGGTCACACAAAAGCCTGAACAGGTGAGTTTTCAACAGCTTTTTAAAGGAGACCACTGAGTCCACTGATCTCAGGCTCAGGGGGAGAGAGGTCCAGAGTCTGGGAGCCACAGCATCAAGTTATCCGCCACCTTTGGTCTTTAGCCTGGTGCTGCACAACCAGTAGGCTTTGGTCACTGGACCTCAGGGGCCTGCTGGGGGTGTAGGGCCTGAGAAGATCACCAATGTAAGATGGTGCTTGTCCATGTAAGGCCCTATAGACCAGAACCAGGATCTTGAAATGAACCCTGAAGTTGACTGGCAGCCAGTGAAGCTGGAGGAGAAGCGGGGTGATGTGGGTGTGTTTGGAGGACTTGGTCAGAAGCCGAGCACAGGCGTTCTGAACCACCTGTAGACGGTTCAGGGAGGTTCTGCCCAGACAAATGAAAAGAAGTATATCCCAAGAAGTGATGTATTGACAAAAGTACTTTAAGTGTCCTGAAAGGTGTGGAACACTTGTTTAATCAATCCATTTGCAGTGGTCTCTAGTAGGAACAAATGCCTTGGAAGTCGTACTTTGGGGAACAAAGCTCCGGTGCACCAGTTTTCCGTGCACAACATCTCATCTGTCAGTCAAGCAGTCCTTCCTTGTCCGACCACAACTTTCTATCATTCCTTCAGATGCACTGTGTCTGCCAGAACCAGCATTGCCAACATTAGGATGTACCTTAAATAACATTTTATTTTATTACTTATCTACTCTATTTTAATGATTTTATGTTGTCTGATGTTTGCTGTCTGCAACTATCTAGACTGGCCTGCCAGACACGTCCTGTTTAATTCTGCACAGAAAAAAAGTCTGGTAACACAGGCAGAGAGGCACATGAGGGGCGGGACTAGGCAGCTCAAAAATAACCAATCAGAGAAAAGACGGAAATGCCGACTGTACCCCACGACGCTGTAGTTTTTTAGCTGTAGTAAAAAAAGGAGTCTGGCAACGGCGCAAACATCTTTTATTTTTTTTTAGAAGAAAGGCTTTTAGCACTTCTACTTGTTGTGGTTTTAAAGACATTTAAGTCATTTAGAACAGAGGAAAGAGCCGCAGCGAACTCCGCCGCTGTCTTCGTTGTTTATGAGAAACTGAGCGCCGCTGTGTGTGACGTGCGCGACGCTGTAGTTTTTGTTAGCTGTAGTCGAAAATGGCGTCTGGAGACGGCGCAAACATCTTTCTTTAGATGAAAGGCATTTAGCACTTGTACTTGTTGTTTTAAAGACGTGTCCAAGTCATTTAGACCAGAGGAAAGAGCCGCGGTGAACTCTGCTTCAGTCGCCATGTTCGACAAACTTGGCGTTATGGTGTGTGACGTAGCTGCTCAGCGCTGATTGGCTCGGTTAGAATTCTCAGGGGGTGGGGTTATTTGAACAGGAGAGTCCCCAGACCCTTTCTCTGTGCAGAATTAAACAGAGGAGGAGTCTGGCAGGCCAGGCTAATAATTATCTGTATGTTTAATTATCTTAACTTTTTTTCTGTCTCGACTACTAATGTCATAAAACCGTCAGATCTGCTCTCTGCAGCTGTTGGGCAGAGATTCTGAGCTGTATTCTCAAGAAAGTTTAAAGAGCAAGTCACCCCCTATAAGAAACTTACTTCACTCCCACTTCCTGTTTGAAAAATGCAACAAATGCTGTTGCCTTGCAGACCGAGAGGGCGGAGCCGCAAACCAATACACACACACACAGGCTCACAGCAACACTGTGACATCATAAGGACCAGTTTACATCATAGCATACCTCTTAGCCAATAGCGATGACAGATTTAAATTCAAACGCAGTGCAGAGTTTTTACCTGACAACGGCACAACACTGCCAGTTTTAGGCAGAATATTTAAATTTTAACTAAGATGCACTGAAGTACCAAATTATTGACTACATGTGTCTACAGCACGATTAGACACTCGTTTATTTAGTTTATCAGCAAAAAAAGTTGATTTGTAGGTGACTTGCTCTTTAAAAAACTTCTCAAAGTGAAGTTTAAAATTTATTGTATTTCGAGTCGTGGGAGGGGCCTCAGGGCCATGGTGATAGAATTGTTTACACATCCATAGAATTATACAACACATTTCCTCCAAAGGCTCGGTCAATGGGGACGTCTGGAACCTGTCTCAAAACATTCTCCAGTTAGTTTCAATGTGCCAGAAAGTTTCAGAAATGAGAGGCAAATGGTAAAGCGAAGGTTTCCCTGTTAGCAAGTTAAACATAACAAAGACGCTTCATTAATTGGCTGTGATTTGCACAGACCACCTGACACAGAAAGGTGCTGAGGGTGGAATGGTCTGGACCTGATGGGACCTGTCCACTGAGACGACCTGAACATGAACTCTTTCACAGAAATGTCACGCTGAAAGAGATTATAAAGCATTCAGTCTGTCCTTTTGGGAGGTAAAACAGCCTTAGAGAGACTCAGATAGGATCCATAGGTGGTAACAACATTGGCTCAGTGGTTGATTGAATGTTTGCAGACTGCAGCATGTACATCCTCAGTCCTCTCAGACTGGTCAAGCCGGGCGTACACTGTGCGACTTTTTCACTCGTAGCACTCGGCTTCAGCTCAAACTGTACGACTTCCTCGCAGGGCAGATCTCACGAGTCATGTGCTCACACTGTACGACCCAGTTCTCGGATGCGATCTGACTGCTCACACTGTATGTCTGGTAGCAACACGTCGGCCCTAAAAATATGCTAAAAATAGCAGTTTTTACTCAACACGTCAGACTTTTTTGTCTTGTTTTGCCTGTTGTCCTTCGGGAGTGCTGCAGGAGGACACACAGGGATTTATGGGGGTTGGATGAGGAAAACGAAATAAAGAAAGTAAATCTGTGTTTAGTGATCAGTTTAATTTGACACGAACACGACAAACACGCTTTCTTGACAATCTTTGTGAGTAAAATAACGTGTAGAAGTTAAAACGAACAACGTGTGTTATTAGGGAAATAGCGGGTGAGCGGTGTTGATACAGGATTGCGCATGCGCCGTGAGCGGTTCTGATACTTTTTGGGTCGCAGCTGCTCGCAGCGCCGCTTCAACAGTGCGATATCCTCACGAGGGACGAGCGAAATATCAAACACACCAGAAGTCCGTGCGAGCTCACGATTGCTGATCGGTAGCTGGTCACGTGGTGTTAATCGCCTCTCGTAACCCCTGTACACTACACGACGCTCGGCGCAAAACTCGCCTCGATCTCGTGGATTCTCGCACGAGTGAAAAATCGGCTCAAAAAAGTGAAAAAGTCGCACAGTGTACGCCCGGCTTTAGTCTGTTTAAGGAAAAGATTTTAAAACTCTGTCCCAGCATCTGAAACAGAGATGTCCTTGTTTTATTGTTTCCTTTCTTCTGAGTATTCACCCCAGCTGACCTTGGATCTGGAGCCATTCTCCTGCCCAAGCATGTTTTTAGTTGCTGCTAATGTTGCACAAAGCTGTGCTAATTTTCTTTAACATTTGCTTCCTCATCATGTGAGAAACTCTGATGATAAAGACTCTGACTGGATTCTGAGAGGACTGCATAGCAAATATGTTTGATTTAACTTTTTAATGTTCCAAGAAGAGGTTCTTCTTTAAACAATTCAGCAACACCTGATGGCTAACAGTAGGGATGTCTCGTTCTGATACTGATATCGGATATCGGCCCAAAAACACTATCGGATTATATCGGACTGCATCAAAAATCTCTGATATTATGTTTATGTATTTAGCAGACGCTTTTGTCCAAAGCGACTTACAAGTGATAATCGGCATATTGCCCTTGAGGCTAACAACAACAACAACAACTTGACATCAGTCATGGAGAGGAGGGAACAAGGAGTGGACAGTAGAGAGGGGGACAAGGTGCTAGTTAAGAAGATGCTCTCTGAAGAGCAGGGTCTTCAGGAGTTTCTTGAAAATTGAAAAGGAAGCCGCTGTTCTGGTAGTGCTTGGAAGGTCATTCCACATTTGTGGAACGATGCATGAGAAGAGTCTGGATTGTCCTGAGCGTGGTGTAGGCACTGCTAGCCGACGATCCTGTGATGACCGGCAGTACGTATAAGCAGTACGTTCCGCTTTAAATTCCATTCCAGCAGCGCCCAGATCCACAGTGTGTGCTTGCAAAGTAGCAAAGAACATAATCGGCCATGTGGCTGTATTTTTCGTCTGAAGTGCCGAAGTCCAAAAAAGACAGTTTGGCTGGCAGTTTTCAATTCAATTCAATTCAAAAATACTTTATTAATCCCAGAGGGAAATTGATTGCTGTAGTAGCTCAGAATAATAATAATAATCAAGTCATCAAAGAGTTGTTGTATATTACAATGGCTGTTGGCAGGAAGGATCTCCAGTAGCGGTCAGTGTTGCAGCCAAACTGAAGAAGCCTCTGACTGAAGACACTCTTCCGTTGTCGGACAGTCTTGTGAAGAGAACGCTCAGGGTTGTCCATCATTTTCTTGATTTTCTGGAGAATCCTTCTTTGCATTATCTCCTCCAGCGGTTCCACAGTCATCTCCAGAACAGAACCAGCCTTTTTTATTAGGCTGTTTAGCCTTTTCAGGTCCCTGCTTCTGATGCTGACCAGCACCTGATTTATCATTGCCCGTTATGATCGATGGAAGAGATGGTTTGAATTTCCGCTTTCTCTGACTCCGTTTTGCTCCCGCTCTGCACCCACGCTTCTTGCGTTTTAGCTCATTTGGGATTTGTGGCTTCAGTTGAGGTATTATTTCAACCTTTCCAATGTTAATTGGCTACTTCCAATTGTAAACCAGTTTGTTACCATGGTTACGCATCATAACAAATGCTCAAAAAGTGAAAAAAGTGAAAAAATTGCAGTAAAAATCCTCTAACATATAGTCAACAGAGCTACTCCAACATGCAGCCACCCAGACCAGCGCAGTTCCGGAATGAGTTTTGAGGTTTTGGGAACTTGTGCACGACAAGTGTTGCACAAGTTTCCCCCGGTGGAACAGAACCGGGAAAGATGAATACGTCCAACCTCATTGTGCGTTTGAAGCAGGATCACAAAACAATACATGAGGATTTTTGCAGTGTGTGAAATTTAAACCTTAGACAATCAACTTGTAGCGGTTGGTCAGTGAACAATATTGTGTGTTTTTCCTTATGTCCCTAACCTCAGCTGTTCACATTTGTGCAACCAAAGGTTAATGAAAACTTGAGTCTCTCTAAGGCTTTTGTTTTCTGTTTGAGTAAAATCACCTGATCACCTTTTATACATCCCACACTATGAAATAGGTAAACGTATGTATGATTTGTGCTGATATCATATCGGATTGATGTCGGTATCGGTCAATACTGAAGGCTGCAATAACGTATCTGTATCGGAAGTGAAAAAAGGTGTATTGGCACTTCCCTAGCTAACAGTCTGTCAGGAGAAATTTAAAGTAAAGATGAAAACAATAAAGCGCTGACAACAGGCCTCGTGTTTAAGATGTATTTGTTGGCAGATGTTTCTTAAAGCTTTCATAGCAAATCTGCTAACAAGCTAGGTTTAACTTCAGGACTCATATCCTTCTACAAGCCGTTTGAAAATGCCCCTAACTGTGATGTCACAATAGGGAAAACTGTAACGGAGGCTCCTCTACTCCTCCTCCCAGATATTGGGAGCTCTTCACCTCATAGCAGCCAATCTGGGAATGGGTAGGTGTGGCCAGCTCCAGCTTATTTTTTTAAGTGACAGAGCTTTGAAATGGCTCATTCTGGAAGTCACTGAAAATGTTAAGAATCAAAATGCTGAAGTTGCGTTATGTGAGACGGGTTGTGATCAAATACCTTCATGAACATGTTTTGTATCAACCATATGACACTTATTTAACCAGAGAGTTCCCTTTGAGATTGGTTTTTTGCTGTAATTAGAACCAAGACAGGAAGCCTTGTGGGTGTATACAGTTACCAGGAATAATCAGTGTGAAGTCCTCTGGGATGTGTGTGACATTTAACAGCCTGTGTCACGTGCTGTTGTCCATATGACTGGTGCTTCACTCTGAAAACTGGTTTTACTGTTGACAGCTCAGGAGAGATGTTGGTTGGTTCAAGCAAACAACGTCTCAGAGGCAGGTTCATTGTGGCCTCCACCACGCCCACATTCACGGGCTTCTGTTGGACAGCTATGCAGCCCGACCTGTTCCTGTCACCTGAGTTCCTTTATTGTCCCGTAGAAAAGCAAATAGACTTTTATACTCGCTCATTAAACCCCGACAACACGGAGGAGAAACAATGAGTTAGAGACAGACTAACAGAGCAGCAGCTCATTCTTTTCTGGGCTTTGCTTATTATTCACTCTCTGTGGGCATTCCTCTTTTTTTCCTGGTTTAATGCAGCTTAAGAGCTAATGTGCCAGTGTGGCGGATCTGATGCAGGGATAAAAGGTTTAAAAAACCAACACAGATGTGTGTGTGGCTCAGACCAAAAGCCCTTCGGCATTAATGCTCACTGGAATGTCTCGTGTAAGAGAAACGGGAAAAAGAACAACAGCCCCTGTGCGATTCGCAGGGGAGCTTCAAGTGTGAAAAAACCCGTTAGACCATCCAGAGCTTTGATCACTCACCTGACATTTTGCTGTTGAACCCTGAAGTATCTGAATGACTTTATTAACTTTGTCATCAATTAATCTTTTATTTTGCATTTATTAGATTTTTACATCACCCGTTAAAAATTAATTTCACCAATTTGATTTTAAATATAAAGCATTATAAACAATACTCACCAATAGGTGTATGGACATTTTTTGTCATGATTATTGTGGAAAAATATGATGGTTAACATTATTATTATTATTGTTATTGGCTATATTCATCATGCATCATTTTATAGACATTTCAACATTGATCTTGTTGTACTAAACAGATGGGTTAATATTAGTCTGCAGGACGACAACATGATGCACCTAGCATAGCCTTTCTAAGCTAGCACAGAGGATCCTGTTCATTATTGCACTGACCTAATACAGAGTATCTGCGGGTCCTTAAAAAGTCTTAACGTCTTAAATTAGCTTTTCCAAATTTAAGGCCTTTAAAGTCCTTAAAAATGACAAATAATCCTTAAATACAGTTTTCAAAGGTCTTAAATTAACAAAGACCCAATAAACAAGATTCTTTTGTTTTCCTGAATTTCTAGTTAGTCTTCAGCATTTTTTGTGTATGATGTTGGCGTAAGCGGAACCGTACTCATTCAGTTGGTTGTGAAAGGGGCTGTTTTTAGATGAGATTAGCTGGTTAAGCTAGTGGGAGCTTGCGCCATGGGGAAGTGCAAGTTTAATGGTAACTGGATGGCTAATCCTGCGTTCGCGATGTGGTTAGCACCGGTTCCAGGCAATAGCTGGAAATTATAGCTTAAGTTTCATTTTAAAAATAGCTTAAATTTGGTCAAAGTGGCCTTAAAAAGGTCTTAAAAAGTCTTAAATTTGGCTCCCTTAAACCTGCAGATACCCTGCTAATGCTAGTTAATCTTTCACAATTTAAGATATAAGCTAGGCTCTTATTGTGAAAAGGGTTTTCAAAGTAAAGTAAAAACTGATTTTAAGGACTGAGACCACCTGTTATGTTGATTTTCTGCCTGGTGAGCCATATGTAGATGTATAGTCTGATCACGACCTGTAGACGGCGCTCAGTGGTGGAGCGGAATTTATGATGGTCTCGTCTCTGCACACGATCGGCAGGGGCGTGTCCAGGGGGTGGCCTGGGGTAGCACATGCTACCCTTGGAATCTGACTGGCCACCCCACTGAATTTCCTTCAAATAGAATTGTCCACAAAAAGCTTGGGGTAAAAAAGAAAAAGCATAAACATTGGTGCCACCCATGCACAAAGAAGTGCACCACCTGGGCCACCCCATTTTAAAAGATCTGGCTACGCCACTGACGATCGGACAGCGCCAGCACCAATCGCTGCTACGGACAACATGACATATTCATTAAAATCAGGAAAAAAGACAGTCGGCATTACATCATCGGAAAACAAGACACAAATACATAGTATTTTCTAAATAAAGGACTAAAGTCCCTTTGTCTGCTCTCGTCTCTAAGAAAAGCCAATGTCTAAATCGTCTAAAGATGATTCCAAAGCTGTTTCAAATGCTGTTCCTGAGTCAACGCCATCTTTGTATTTCTCCATTGCAGCTCTATATTCTATATTCCTAGGCTAGACACTTAATATTATAGATTCCTAGGCTAAACATTTTACATTTTAAAAGATAATTTAATAAAAATCTCAACACACAAAAATAATTTAAAAACAGTCTGACTAAAGATAAGCTCTCTCTCTCTGGAGGCTGAAAACACTCCAGTGATCTCACGCTTCTGCCTCCGGTCAAATCAAATATTATCTTTTGAAAATGGCTCCATCACCAAATTAGTTTGAATGGCAAATGAAATAGAAAAAATAATAATTGTAGGTACACTTTACCACAGCAAGCAATAACATAGGTAACCACTTCCTGTACAAACATTACATGGAGATAATAATTTAAATAATTGGTTTGGTTTTTGAAACTTCTGTCATGAAACTGAGAAGTCAGACATTAACACATTTGAATTTCATGATTTTTTTTGCGTGCCCACTTGTTAGCTCTCTCCCAGTTTTTACCCATAATGCCCAGCAGCGATCAGCTCTGCTGCTTCATATCTGACTGGACTGAAGGTTCTGGCAGCAGCGGATAGAGCGCCTCTACCGCCTCCTCTGAAGCCGATAAACCGTCCATCACAATTTGTGACATTAACTCTGCTATTCCTCTAGTTCAATACCCCCCCCCCCCCCCCCCCCCACACACACACACACACTTACACACTTACAGCCGTTGTTGCCTGCCAGGCCAGATTTGGCTGTCAGAGCTCTGCGTTCAGCTCTGGTCCAAGGTTGCTTGTTATTCTTGTTTTATTTTCCGGCTGTGATTTGGCTCTGCTGGCATCACCATAGTAACTGCCTGGCTGGCTGCACTTGGCGCTGCTCGAAACGAAGTGGGTACATGAAACGCCCCCGGGGACGGGTCTGAGATCAGAGAAAGGTACATTGTTTTGGCAACAATGGCTGGATACCAGTGAAGGAAGTTTTACCAGTTTGTGGAGACAAAACCATGTGGTCTCTTTGCTCTCTGATTTATGGCTAATGGAACAAAGAACGGACAGGAAAAGGGTCTGTGGTGGTTGCAGAGCAGAGTTGTGGAGTCCACGGTTATCTCCCAGCTCGCCTTGTGACCGTAAGCCAGCTTTGAATGGGCCGAATTAGCAGCTGCCTGGAGCTGAAAGAAAAGAGGTGACTCAGCTGCTTTAGTGCACGGGCAGCATTTCTTTCATTCTTCCCCTTATCTGTCTGTGAGTCGGCTGTACTTGGCTCACCCCCCCCCCCCCCCACCCCACCCCCCCCACCCCCAGGTCTGAGCAGGAGTGTAGAGTAACCTGAACATTAATCATAGTCTCTGTTAGCTCTGTGGCGTTTGGACAGCATGTCTGTGCCATCATTTCATTTTAACGAGAGTTTTGGCATTACATGTTCATGTATCTAAGATGGATTCATACAGTTTCACTAGTTGGGTCAGCATTTTTGGCCTGAAACTAAAAATCTGACTATTGTGGCTTTGTTTACCTCATCACTTTAAATATCCTCTAACTGCATATTTAACTCGTTCACTGCCAATGACGACTAAAGTTTTAGATCCAACCGTTCACTGCAAAATGACGGCTAAAGTCGTCATTTGCATTTTTTACTGTTTGAGCATCAGAACGAGCCCCCGCGTTGAGAGAACAAACATCTCAGCCCTGAAGCCGATCTTCATCCGCATACGTCACACGTCACATGATCAGGAAGCAATTATAATTATAAATGAGGTTGGGTCCGAGGAGAGGTCCCAGTCAGAAATAAAGCAAAATTGGTCCGGCATAAAATTAAATATGAAAAAACATAGAGTAATGGACTGGATGCCCCATTCTGTCATCATTTGAAGTTTAAGGAGTTGTATTCATGATCTGTTAGGAGATTTGTTCTTGTATTGAAATGTTTGTTGTCTGAGTGCAGAGCTGTCTGTCAGTCCGGTTACCTTGGTAAGGCATAGATGATCAGGGAGCAGAGGAGGATCTGGGGGGGTTCTCATAGTTCTACCACTAGAAGGTCTTTGCACGCATGTTCTGAGCTGTTATTATATCGAGGAACATTTTCATGCACAAGTACAAAATTATGAATACCACACCGTGCGTTAAATAGTTCCAGTGCATGAAATACGCACAGATCTGTTGGTAAGCACTGTTCCGGTCTGTGATGTCACAAAAGGGGGAAGTTGAAAAAAAAAAACACCTCATATGTGCAGGAGAGCTGCTGCTGGAGGAGCAGCAGCTCAGAGAGAGAGAGAGAGAGAGAGAGAGAGAGAGAGAGAGAGAGAGAGAGAGAGAGAGAGAGAGAGAGAGAGAGAGAGAGAGAGAGAGAGAGAGAGAGAGAGAGAGAGAGAGAGAGAGAGAGAGAGAGAGAGAGAGAGAGAGAGAGAGAGAGAGAGAGAGAGAGAGAGAGAGAGAGAGAGAGAGAGAGAGAGAGAGAGAGAGAGAGAGAGAGAGAGAGAGAGAGAGAGAGAGAGAGAGAGAGAGAGAGAGAGAGAGAGAGAGAGAGAGAGAGAGAGAGAGAGAGAGAGAGAGAGAGAGAGAGAGAGAGAGAGAGAGAGAGAGAGAGATTGATTTAGTGCCTCTCAAGATAAAAAAAAGAAAATGTAAAAAAGGATTAAATTGAGAATAGTGATTAAAAATGTAAAGAAAGGGAGAGAGAAAATGAACAGGAAAAAGGAAAATATATTGATCCCAGGAAAGGCGGAGCTGGTAGAAAGAGCAGAATAAGAAGACTGTGATGAAGGTCACACATAAACCAGCTTGAACAGGTGTGTTTTCAGCTGCGTTTTAAAGGAGACCACTGAGTCCACTGATCTCAGGCTCAGGGGGAGAGAGGTCCAGAGTCTGGGGGCCACAGCAGCAAGTTATAGGTCACCTTTGACCTTTAGCCTGGTGCTGCACAACCAGTAGGCTTTGGTCACTGGACCTCAGGGACCTGCTGGGGGTGTAGGGCCTGAGAAGATCACCAATGTAAGATGGTGCTTGTCCATGTAAGGCCCTAAAATAGTTGGGTATGGGTGGGCGTGGCCAGCTCTCTCATTTGCTAAAAGTGACACACTGAAACGGCTCGTTCTGGAAGTTACTGAAACTGTCAAGGATAAAAATCGCTTCATGAGAAGGATTTGGTGCAAACATGTTTGTTTCTACTGTGGAACTATTATAACTAAAGAATAAAAGTCACGATGTGTCTCCTTTAACTCATTGCTATAAACGAAGGTCACCTCTGGCCCAAAACTGTGGAACAAACTCCCGCTAGATATTAAACAGTCTGGAGTTTAAAGCTAAACTGAAGCAATATTACAAATCTAGTTCATTTTATACTTTTTTTGTACTCTTTTGGTTTTATTGTTATTTTTCTGGTAATATTCTTGGAACGTTTTTATGCATTTTTAATTTTTAGGCAATATGCGCATTTTTTTTGTTTTTAGTGTTTTATGACATCTGTTTTTTTAGTATGGTCTTATTGTCGTCTCTAATTTGAATGTATATGATTCAGGATTTTATCTTGAATTGCACTTTAAGCAGCCTTGGCTGGCGGCATTAGGGCGCTTTATAAATAAATAAAACTGAAATGAAATCTCTAACAGATATTAGACAGCTGTGCTATACAGACGTGTAGAAGCTCTTTCAGATCCAGCACACGTTTTTTGGGCTAAACAAGTTAATCGTCTATTAAATCCACATCTGAGTCCTCGCCAACTTCTGCTGAACTATTAACTTTAATGGGTATGTGACTCAAGCGTGTTGAGTGCTGCCTGTTCTCATTAACTATATTCTAGTATGAAGATGTGCTTCTATTTATATATTTTATGTGTTTAACACAACACTGATATTTTAAACTATTAACATTTATGGCCCCAAACAGAATTAACTGGAGATTAATACACGCCGAAAGCTGACGCACATCCTCTGGTTCCCGTCACACATAATCTAAGCTCTTGTTGTTTTTATTCAACAGAGGAACAATAAAGAACAGCAGAAGTGGGAACAACACAAACGGTCTCTGGGTGCAGAAGGACAGACAGGCCAGATTAAAGTCACTCAGATGGACAAACTGATTGCATTTTGATTATTTAATCAGTCTGAAGTTTTTACTTAGGAACTTTCCTTTTTACCATCAGTAAGAAAACAAATCCAACAGGCTCTCAGTGAAATAAAGTTGTGAATATTTCAAATTTTTAGAGTGAAAATAGCTCGCCGAATGCCTAAACATGCATTCTGATAAAACCAAATTCCATGCATGTGGATGTGTTTGGATATTTATTAGAATTTCCCATGATTTACTGCGAGTTCAGATCCTCAGAGGAACCACAACTCTTCTCTTTTTGTAGAAACACTGAGGAAATCCATTTTTAACGTGGCTATTTTAAGATGTTATAATCAGCTTTTAAGCTTTTATCAGTTTAAGTGAAGCATTAATGTCGAATTAAAGTGACTGTATTAAATTATGCTCAGCTTGTAAGTCAGCCTCTTGGCACTAGTCGTGCTTTTCAGGCTTGTTTCCATCTCAGGAACGTTGCTAAGCTGAGTCTCATTCTGTCTCAGTTCTCCACACCTTCATCTCCTCACGCTTAGACTACTGTAACTCTCTTTTCACGTGTCTGAGCAGAACCTCCCTGAACCGTCTACAGGTGGTTCAGAACGCCTGTGCTCGGCTTCTGACCAAGTCCTCCAAACACACCCACATCACCCCGCTTCTCCTCCAGCTTCACTGGCTGCCAGTCAACTTCAGGGTTCATTTCAAGATCCTGGTTCTGGTCTACAGGGCCTTACATGGACAAGCACCATCTTACATTGGTGATCTTCTCAGTCCCTACACCCCCAGCAGGTCCCTGAGGTCCAGTGATCAAAGCCTACTGGTTGTGCAGCACCAGGCTAAAGGTCAAAGGTGACAGATCATCTGCTGCTGTGGCCCCCAGACTCTGGACCTCTCTCCCCCTGAGCCTGAGATCAGTGGACTCAGTGGTCTCCTTTAAAAAGCAGCTGAAGACTCACTTGTTCAGGCTTTGGTGTGACCTTCTTCACCACTCTCTCTTTATTCTGCTCTCCCCACCTATTCCACCTTCCTCAGGATCCACTGATTTCCCTCTTTCTTATTCACTCTCTCTCTTTCTTAACATTTTTTCTTTTAAATCGCAATTGCTTATTTTTGCTCATTTTATATATATTTTTAAACATTTTCTAAATGCTTTTTTATATTTTAACATTTTTTTATTTTTTGTTTTTGTGAAGCGCCTCGTGATTTTTATCTTGGGAGGCGCTATAGAAATGATATTTTCATCTTTTCTTCTTCTTGTTATATGTGTGTTGCAAACCGTGCTTTTTATATGCAGATGATAAACTTCTCAGAATTCAGGTGGAAAATCTAGATACCAAACCACTTCTCTGTAAATACAAACGGTGTTTGTCAAACTAATGTTCCTTTAGAAACCGCCTTCTGAGAAACCCTAGTTTGGTGACTTTACTTACTCCTAAAAGCCTGGTTGGCTTGGATGTTTCCTGAAGAAGCCAGGAGCTGTCGGCCTCGGCTCACCTAATTCACACTCTCAGTGGGAGACGTCGTCTCCTCCTGCAGGACACCGACAGCATCAAGCTGCTACTGGGAGCTTTAAATATGGACACTGGAACATCCCGGTGGGGTTTCTAACTTATGGAACACAAACTTGAGAACGTGTTTATTAAAAAAATGTAAGGAAACGTCTGAATGGTGCCAATCTCGAAGCCCGAATAAAACAAATTTCAAAGAAATGAGTGAAAAGATAAATATGCTAATAGGTGTCTCAGGATTATTTGATGTTCTCCAGATTTATTATTTCTATATTTATCTTTAGTTCTGTTTTCTTTAGAACAAACTAGAGCAGCACTTTGCATGAAAGTGAGACTGATTAAACATCCTTCCCTCAGATTTCTGAGCTGTTTCCTAACACTGTCCTCTCTCATCATACGGAAAATCTATTTGAATAGATTTGAAAATTCAAACCTAGTAAAGCACCGAGCTGTGACCGACGGTGATCAATGAATGTGACAACGCTCTTTGAACAGTTCCAGAGTCTCGCCGTATGTAGGCTGGAATTTTTAACATTCGCCATTAAAACAAATCGTGGGACAAACGTTCTCAAGATAGTCTCAAAGTGTTTTCATACATTTTGGACCATGTCAGGAAGTCATGTAGCCTAGTGAACTAGACCAAATTCTTGCTTTGCAAAGTTTGGTCTAGGCACGCTCCATTGGAACCTCCGCAGCTCCTACCAGGACTCTGGCTAGCCAATCACAGCTCTCTAGAGGGGTTTCAAACACATAAAGAGCTGTGATTGGGCCATAATGGTGGGCCAATCATAGTGCTCTATCTGCTTAGTGAACAAATCACAGAGCTTTATCCGCTTTGTGGGCCAATCAGGGCACTCTATATGCCTGGTGGGTGGGATGATGCAACAGAGTGAAACAAGAGTATGTCACATTCATTGTCCAGTGGAATGCGGAGATCATTTGAAAGACAACGGTAGAACCCGCCCCACAACCGAGAGCCGTCAATGGAGCGTTGCCAGACCAAATAATACATTTATTTAGTCTGGCTTGCCAGGCTAGAAGTGATGTGCATGCTGCCCTGAATCAGTCTGGAATCCCTCTGGAACCTGTCTGTGGCATTTCTAGAACATCTTTGGAATCTGTCTGGAATATTTATGCAAAGTGCCTGATACAGTCCGGAATCTATTTGTAATACAGTTTAAACCTGTTTAGAACTTTTTTTTTTTTTTTTTGTAATTCATCTGGATTTTTTCTGGAACCCAGGGGCGGCGTTAGGCCCGGCTACGTGGGCTGAAGCCCCGGATCTTTCATGATAAGCCCCGGATCTAAATCGCGGAAGTAACATGCAGTACCAAAGTCCAACAGAGAGGGCGCAGCTGGCAGTAGTTTGTATACAGCCTGCCTGAGTCTCCACCACTGAAGAAGAAGCCCTTCAGCAGCCGGCTTCTTCTACACTCTCTGCCTGAAACGCATGAGTGAAGATGGACATAAGGACGTTTTTTAGACCAAAAGTACAACGACAGAACCCCAGCTTTGATGAGACTGGTGTTGACTCAGGTTTGTGAGTCTTATTTGAAAATATTTGTTGTGCTGCTGGTTTGCTTAAAGTTAGCTTATCAGGTAAAGTTGTTGGAGAAAGAACGGGAATATTTACTATCATCTCACACTAAACACTAACAGGAACAATACTCTGCCCTGAAAATGCTTAATATGTAGCTTCAGATTAAAAATTATGTGGTACAAGACATATATGATGTTGACTAGTGTGTGTCACGTGTGTGCGCGCGTGTGTTAAGCCCCGGATCTTCTTCAGTCCTAAATCCGCCCCTGCTGGAACCTGCCTCGAATATTTCTGGAATCCATCTGGGATGAATTTAAAACCCTTCTCATTTACTTTTCCATGAATTTTCAGTAGCTGGACACAAATTAGGGAGGGATTAGAAACTAAATAGAAAATAAATCTGTGATTAATGGCAAGCAAATTGAGATATATTTTGGACACTTTGTGACAAAATGAAACATGAAATTTTGCACAGATGCCACACTGGTTTGCCCTATTGACTTGTCTTACTTCCTGATTCCAGCTGAGGCTTTAATCATGTGTCGTAATTGGTGTCTTTAACTAGTCATCAACCGCTGGAGCTCTGTGAGGTTCAGAGTCTGATGCTCTCTGTGTTTGACTTAGCTGTCCTGATAGCTATTTTGTAACTAGTATATGAGCTACCAGAGTTATCTGTGCTAGGCTAATGTTAGCGTGGTGCTACATGCTAATAACACTAGTCATAACAGAGTCGTGCCTGACTCGTACCTGCTCATGCAGACAGAACCACACTTAAACTCCTCTAGATTCATTTTTAAGGTTATTCTTGTCATTCTCTTTACTAAAAGTGAAAAATGTATTTAGAAAATTATCATTTTCTGAGAATAACAGCAGGGTTGTGTCTTTAAATCCCCTTAATTCTTTAAAACCTTTGTTTTATATAGTTATTCTCATCACATGCCAGTTTTTGAGATTGAAATCTGAAGCCAAACTATTATGCATGTATCAGAGTAAGTGGTGCTGCACACAGCAGCAGCCTTCTCTGTGTGGATAAACCATCATCCCAGACTGCTGGTCTCACTGGGGAGTTCCCCTCTGCTGAACTTACCATTTTTGTTTTAAAAAACTGAAGTCTCTCAACAGCATCCAGAACTGGAGATGATGAGAATTCCTCCAGAGCTGGTTGCACATGAGGGGAAATTCATCATACTTAGTTAAATCTGGAAATTCTAGATCACAGTTTTCATTAATGAGCTTTAATGACGTAACCTAGACCGTTGTCACCATCAAAAGGCTGTTTTATTCAAGTGTGTGTGTGTGTGTGTGTGTGTGTGTGTGTGCGTAAAGGTGAATTAGAACTGCAGAGGTGATCGTGTTGAGCCTCCTCAGTCAGCTCGTTGATTGGAAATGCGCTTCAGGATGACAACTGACTCTGCAGGTTTAGTTTTGGAATGTTTTTAATTTCCATGGATATTTGTTTTCAATCCATCCATCCACCCGTTTTCATCCGCTGATCCGGAGTCGGGTCGCGGGGGCAGTAGCCTAAGGCGAGAGGCCCAGACCTCCAGCTCTTCCGGGGGAATCCCAAGGTGTTCCCTGGCCAGGTGAGGGACATAGTCCCTCCACCGTGTCCCTGGGTCTACCTTTAGGTCTCCTCCCGGTTGGACGTGCCCGGAAAACTTCACCAGGGAGACGTCCAGGAGGCATCCTGACCAGATACCCGAGCCACCTCAACTGGATCCTCTCGATGTGGAGGAGCAGCGGGTCTACGCCGAGCCCCTCCCGAATGACCGAGCTTCTCACCCTATCTCTAAGTGAGAGCCCAGCCACTCTTCGGAGAAAACTCATTTTGACCGCTTGTATCCGCGTTCTCGTTCTTTCGGTCACTACCCAAATCTCATGACCATAGGTGAGGGTAGGAACGTAGATCGACCGGTAAATCGAGAGCTTCGCCTTCTGACTCAGCTCTCTCTTCACCATGACAGACCGGTACAACGCCCGCATCACTGCAGATGCAGCACCAATCCGCCTATCGATCTCATGCTCCAGTTTTCCCTCACTCGTGAACAAGAGTCCCCGAGATACTTGACCTCCTCCACTTGGGGCAGGACCTCATCCCTGACCCCGAGAAGGCATTCTACCCTTTTCCGAATGAAGACCATAGTCTCAGATTTAGAGGAGATGATTCTCATCCCAGCTGCTTCACACTCGGCCGCGAACCGCTCCAGCGAAAGCTGAAGATCACGTTCTGATGAAACCAACAGGACCACATCATCTGCAAAAAGCAGAGACCTGATCCTCAGGCCACCAAAACGGATGCCCTCCACACCTTGGCTGCGCCTAGAAATCCTGTCCATGAAGGTTATGAAAGGAATCGGTGACAAAGGGCAGCCTTGGCGGAGTCCAACTCTCACTGAGAACGAGCCCGACTTACTGCCGGCAATGCGGACCAAGCTCTGACACCGGTCATACAGGCACCTAACAGCCCGTATCAGAGGGCCTGGTACCCCATACTCCCGAAGTACCCCCCACAGGGCTCCCCGAGGGACGCGGTCAAACGCCTTCTCCAAATCCCCAAAACACATGTAGACTGGTTGGGCAAATACCCATGCATCCTCCAGGATCCCCCTAAGGGTATAGAGCTGGTCCAGTGTTCCACGGCCAGGACGAAAACCACATAGCTTCTCCTGAATCTGAGGTTCAACAATCCGACGGACCCTCCTCTCCAGAACCCCTGAATAGACCTTACCAGGAAAGCTCAGGAGTGTGATCCCCCTGTAGTTGGAACACACCCTGCGGTCCCCCTTTTTGAATAAGGGGACCACCACCCCGGTCTGCCAGTCCAGTGGGACTGCCCCCGATGTCCACGCGATATTGCAGAGCCGTGTCAGCCAACACAGCCCCACGACATCCAGAGCCTTAAGGAACTCCGGGCGGATCTCATCCACCCCTGGAGCCTTGCCACAGAGGAGCTTTTTAACCACCTCAGTGACCTCAGCACCAGAGATTTGAGAGGCCATCCCAAAATCCCCAGACTCTGCTTCCTCACTGGAAGACGTGTCGGTGGGATTGAGGAGGTCTTCCAAGTATTCTGCCCACCGATACACAATGTCCTGAGTAGAGTTCAGTAGCTCACCGTCCCCACTATAGATAGCGTTGGTAGTGCACCGCTTCCCCCCCCTGAGGTGCCGGATGGTGGACCAGAATCTCCTCGAAGCCGTACAGAAGTCTTGCTCCATGGTCTCACCGAACTCCTCCCATGCCCGGGTTTTTGCCTTGACGACCACCCGAGTTTTCAATGTATCACACAATTCTATCCTCAGACACATCAAATGAACTGAAAAAAAAAAAAACCAGAATCATCAAACTTTAAAGAAACATTCTAGTATTGACATTAATGAGAAAGAATATCATAAAACCATCTTTTCATCTTTCTTCATCTAATTCAGATCTTATTCTCCTTTCTTTGTCAACACTGGTATCTACCTCCAGCAGTCACTGGGAGCAATGGCAGGGGACACCATGGACAGGTCTTTAGTCCACCACAGAACACACTCTCACACCTAGGGACAGCTTAGGGTTGCCGGGTAACCTAACGTAAATGTCTTTGGCCTGTGGGAGAAAACCCACACAGGCATGGGGAGAACATGCAGAAAAGTCACTGGGATTTGAACCTGCAACCCTCTCACTACAAGCCACTTTCTAACAGCAGGTTCTTTTAAACCCAGATGTTGGTCCTATGCGATTGAGTCTTTTTTTAAACTCTGGCGTAAGTTTCTCATCTTCCATGTTGTGATGCTACGCTGTCGCTGACTCACCCGTCCATGCGAAAAGAAACCCACTCCCCCCGCTGATGCAAAGATTTTGGATCTCAGAGGAAACTTCATGGGGGAGTTTGTTTGGAGCTCCTGGGCAGAGCGCTCTGCAGACAGCCTCACAAACGTCACACATGACCGGGCGGTGCTGTGAGGAATCAGCAGGCCTTGATTCAAACACGTTTTCGTGCAGCCGCCCGAGTGTAAGGGTCTCTGGAGGGAGGCTGAGCTTCTGCCAGCAGACACAGGGCCATGTGGGGTGGTCTTTTACAGAAGAAATGTTTGGTTGGTCACATGGAACAGAGGCACTGTGAGGTTCAGAGAGACCAAAGTGTTAGGGAGGATGAGGAGGTTCCTGTTTTCATCACATCACACTGAGAGGCCTCTCAGTGGTGACTGGTTAGATGTATCGACAGACATGAAGCAGCCATCTGACTTCCTGGAGAAGCATCCAGTCTGCCAGGCTTGCTGCTTTGGGTTTAGGCCCAACTGTGACAAGGTTAGATGTTTTAAACTCAAGTAAAAGTGTAAACCACAGAAGGTTCAAACCTTATTGGAGACATTGCTGCTAAATCAGCACATACAGGTATTTCAGTGAAGTCACGGTTGATTGAGTTTGGTGTGGAGGAACTTGACTGGTACCTGACCTCATAAGTCGGTTCCGTAAAATAACTTGTGGAAAACTTTGGGCCTTCTCCGTAGCTCCTTCCTTCATGTTCCTGCTTGTTAATAACTTGGGTACTTGCAGTAGTTTGATGAGCAGGAGAGTTTACCCTGAAGTAAGTCCAGCATACCAGAATGTTTAAAGGTGCATTAAGTAATTAGGACATCCTGTGGTCAAATGTGGGCGCTGCAGTATCAAAACTAACAAGTCCGCTCTGAGCAACTGTTGCAGTTACGGCTCTGCACCAGAAGTTTCTAGATGACAAACAAAAACGAGTTGTATATAAAAAGGTGATGGGTAGGTAGATACATCTAACTGTAGTATTTGTTGGTAATTGAGAAAGTAGATTGATATTATTATAGAGCCGATTATTTGTTTCTAATTCACTGTTAGCATTGTTAGCTCAAAGTGAGCCTCTAGCCTGCTTCACATGATATTAGTGTAAAACAAAAACAATGTTGTAGCTTCTTAGGGGCACAAGAAACAACTGCTGGGTCGCTCCTTTTACTGGCTTAAGCTCTTAACAAAACTCTGGTGCATTTTCCCAGCAGGTGTCAAATTACAAATCCCGACGCAGCAGCTTTTGCTGTTGCAAAGCTGGAAAGCCCATCAGATCATATGACTGGCTCTACGACCATGGCGGTAAATGTGGCGCAATCATGTCCCTTTTACGAAACAATACTTGCTGGTGGAAAAGAAGGTGGTATGGGGATGGCCTTTTCCCTTTAGATTAGCCCTCTGGAGTCAATCCAAGCACTGGCGCGTGATGGAGCGCTGGTCGCATTACTCTAATTATTATGCAACCAGGAAACCACTTAGCGTCGTGGTTTCAGCTTTTCTCGACAAAGGGAGCTTAAAAATAACACTTGTGATTTAACATGTTCATCCAAGAAAAAGTAAGACATTTAGGGTAAATAATTCATGCCAAGATGAAGCCACTTTTGCGCATTCGATCTGTGGCAGATGCGGACTCAAATCTTAAACAGAGCTCTCTGTCGGCTCTTGCTGCTCTTAAGAGTAAGTTAGAACTCGGGAGTCAGGAAGAAAACCGGGCAGACCCGTGGATCTCTAGGGCTTGGAACTCCTTCATCTTCCACACATATTTGAGGGCAGATCTGTGGCTCCTCACACTCACTATTGGACTCTCCTATAGAGAAACCTTACATATCTAAGCGCGTGTACGCACGCAGGTGCTCACATGGTGCTCTCATAAGGATGGACTTGGGCATTTTCAACACATCACCTGCGTGGTTGGCACTAAATGCACTATGAATTATTACTGTGTGTTTTTCAGCAAAAATAGTTACTTTTATATATCCTCGTATACGCGGTCTGCGCAGTGATATTTTGGTCTTGTTGTATTTTTGTATGCCCCTTTTTTTCTCTCTTTCTGCAGGTCTAGAAGTAGGTTCTAGTTTAATGTTTATTTTTGTGAACCCCACTCCCCCACCTCTTTCCTCTCTCTCCCCCCTTCTCTTACGCCGGGGACACACCGGCCGCGGAAGCGCCGAGAAGCGAATCGCTCACGAAATTCGGCCGCTGCTCGCCGCTCCTCAGTTCAGATCAGACGCGCCTCGGCTCAGCTGTAGTTTTTCTTTTAAACGCTTGGTGTCCTCCATTTCCTCTCTGCCTTTTCTCAGCTCTTTTCCTCTACGTGTGTGTGTGTGTGTGTGTGTGTGTGTGTGTGTGTGTGTGTGTGTGTGTGTGTGTGTGTGTGTGTGTGTGTGTGTGTGTGTGTGTGTGTGTGTGTGTGTGTGTGTGTGTGTGTGTGTGTGTGTGTGTGTGTGTGTGTGTGTGTGTGTGTGTGTGTGTGTGTGTGTGTGAACCTATGGTATGAGTTGTTTCTGCCAGTTGAATCTCTTGGAACCCGCTCCAATTCTGCAGCTGTATCCTAGCAGTTTCTTCTGAAATGGGTACGTAAATAATCATGTTTTTCGGGGGTCGTACAGCTCCTTGTGTTTCTCAACTTCCATAATTAATTTAAAGTCATCCATCTTAACTGCTTGCCTCAGACTTTCTACCTCTCTGTCCTGTTTGCTCCGGTGAAAAGACACCCAAAACCACACCCCCTTCACGTGGTCACACACGCACACAAGTTCGATGTGTGTGTGTGTTCGTGTGGTTTTTCTGCAGTGTCTGATTACGAACACATTTGACTATTGCGGAATTTTATTTTGAAATGCTTTATTTTGTTAACTTTACCGGCCTGCCTCTTATGTCTAGGTTTGACTTCCTGCCAGAATTGACGCGATTCACCCGCGGCTCACGAAAAAAATAGAGGCGACGCCGAAATGATCGCTGCACGGCGCGGGCTGGAGCGCCGGCGCGAGGCGATTCGCGGCGCTTCGGCGGCCCATGTGGTCTATAGAATAGCTCAACAAGGGCGCCGAATGAAGGCGGTCCCATTTTCGCGGCGCTTCCGCAGCCGGTGTGTCCCCGGCGTTACACTTCTGTCTCCGTGTCCGTTGGGATTTAAAACAACCAAAAATATTTCTAATAAAGTTTTGGCACCAGGAGTAACTTTATAGTTGAAGTTAAACTGCTCCACCTGTGACAACGAAAGAAAAAAAAAGGACGAAAACCAAGACCAAGCTCATCCTATAGGCTGAGGTAAAAACCACATCACCCAATCACAAAGTTACGTGTATAAAGTTGCTAGGTGCAGGCAGGGAAGACTTTCTGCTTCTGGATAGTTGGCTCATTGCTGCTTCTAGGTGGACAAAGTCAGGAAGGACGCCCACTGTATTTGTAAAGTCTCTGATGTTCCCCTGTGTGTTACTGTTAGGCTTGGCACACAAACTGTGACTTCTGATCATGACACCTTCTTTGTAAGTATATGTATATAATGCAAATGTAAACATATGTGTACAATAGTGATATCGAAATTGCAATATATCCATTTTTTTCCAGTGATATTACATCGATATTCAAAACTTGTGTATCTAATTTTTGGAAGAAATCACAGTCAAACATTTGTTTATTTTCTTCACTTTTGTGCAAACAAGGCATAAACAATAAAATACAGAGTTAGGTGAACACTAAAACTTGTCTAAACGGTTAATTATACCTAGGGATGGGTACCGAATTCGGTACTTTTTAAGGTACCGACCGAATTCCATAGTACCGACCGAGCACCGATTCACGTCATTTCAAACGGTGCCTCGTTTCGGTACCCGTTCTTCACAACGAGAATTTGCCAAGACAGCTGCGCATGCGCAAGAGCGTTATGTCGTCGCTCGCTGTGAGCCAGTTGTAAACAGAGCAGCATGGTAGAAAGAACGCACGCTAAAGCTTGGGTCCACTTCACTAAATGTGATGGGTAACTGGGTGATGATGAAACCAGCGACAACGATCTAAGTGAGACATCCTCATCTTAATCTGCTCCGGTAGGTAAATAAAATGTTTAAGATAACGTTTGCTTGATATGTTAGCTTCCGTTTCGCTAATGGTGCGTTCGCTTTCTCCTCGGAACTCCGAATGTCCAACTAGAAGAACATGAACGCGCTCTAAAGTTTGGCTTCACTTTACTAAATGTGACGGGTGAAGACGAAACCAGTGACGATCTAAGTGTGAGGCATCATCGTTTTAATCTGCTCCAGCAGCTAAATAAACTGTTTAAGATATCGTTAGCTTGATATGTTAACTTCCATTGCTACCATTGTTATCAGCTAATGGTGCATTCGCTTTCTCCTCGGAAATTCTAACTTCCCAGTAGGAAAAATCAAATGAAAAAGGACGGCAAAAGGAATGAAGATACACAGTAAATTTAGTTCACAGTAAAGATGTTTGCTTCAGTTTAATCATCAGCTTATAAAACTACAAGGACGATGTTAAAATACAAACAGTTGTATGTTATTTATCGTGATATTTATCAAATATTGTTATATATTGAGAAAACATATATATTTAATTATAAAAGAGAATTAAAATAATAAACACTCAAAAATATCGAAAATTGGTACCGTTAAGTACCGGTATCGATTCGTAGGTACCGGTAATTAGTACCGAATCGATTCAAATGTCAAAGGTACCCATCCCTAATTATACCACAGACTCCAGAGGGTTAGACATACCTTAATTTTTATTGCGATCGAAGCCGCGCTTCTGAGTTTTTTTTCCACAAGCCGTTCCTAAAGGTCGGTCCTCCAAAGTCCCTGTGAACTTTCTGATGGTCTGAGCTCGGCTCCCGGAGCTCTGCGTTGCTCCAGTTTGCCATCTCAGCTGATTCTGTTTACAAAAGCAAAACCTATGGCCGTGTTTACTTTCATTTTCAATAAAGTTGCCAGCCAGAGCTCGGTGGTGATTCCACACTATAGTCACACCTCACTATGTTGTGCCAAGGTGTGATCTTCAGTCCGGCTTTGCAGCAATATTACTACTGAGCTTGGTGGCACAATGTCGCGGAATTCCCGCATGGCCATGCCACTACGGCGCTCTCATAAACCAAACTGTGACGGCGGTATGACGGTGACTTGTCGGCACAGTCTTTCTTATGAGAGGCAAATGTAACCTTCCTTCCAACATGATGGAGACGGACTGTTTTCTAAATATTTCACTGTAAAATTCTTACTCATTTAACTTTAAAATACCAAAAATCTGCCCTATTAAGAAAATCGTGATTCGGTCACAGAAAAAGTCGTGTTTCAGGTTTCATTTAATCCTCTGATGCTCCACATTCACACATTGAACAAATAATAACAGAGATTAAATCCCAAAAGCCCTCAGCTGATCACCTTGAGACTATTTCATGAAGAGCAGTTGAAGGTGTAGTATGGGACCCCCCCCATGCTTTAATCTGGATCTGTATTCAGAAAGTAGCCGTCCTTGGAGGAGTTGTGCAACACACCGAGCTGTGCTTTGTTCAGAGTGAATGCAGGTGTGATTGGATTCTGTTTAAACAAAAGAGAAGCGTCTTCGAAGTTGGGTTGGCATTATTTCTGTGGGCAAGTCTTATTTCTCCAGAGAAGGTGTGATAGACGGGTACTTCCTTCTGCTCAATGTCAGAGTCACACAAATGTTTAATGGATTTAATCATAACTTTTATTAAAAAATGTAAAAATGTATAACATTGGATTTGTTTTCTCTCAGAATATGACTTTAGGTATCCTGTGTTTTGTCCTTTTTGGTTGGACTTTAGATTTAGGCAGAAAAAACGCCTCATTTTTTGAGTTTTTATTATTTCCCTCTTCATTTAGTTAATCTCTCAAATGTGTCTGCTCAGTAAAACCTACTAAAGCCATTTTTTTTTCAAACGTTCCACGTCTTGGAGGCATTTCCTTGAGTTTTGTGGTAACATGACCTTGTGGCTTTGTTTCTTCTATCTTCTTCAGAAAGCTGTTTAGGCCACAGAATAAAATGATTTGAACTTGATGCATATGTTCAGCTAAAGGGTCACAGTTTAGAATATCACAAATGTATTTTATAACATATGACCAGGATCCACAAACACCAGCCGGGGACTTTTGAACAGCCGACAATGTTTATATACGTTGGTAAAATAAAGTTTATTCGTTCAAATTAACCTGAGGACAGATCTCAGTGCCACTGGCTTATAAAAATCTCTGCAGACAGATATTCATCTGTAAATTTTCTGCCACTTATCCAGGGTCGGGTCGCGGGGGCAGCAGCCTAAGCCGTGAGGCCCAGACTTCCCTCTCCCCAGCCACTTGGGCCAGCTCTTCCAAGGGCATTCATAGGTGAGGGCTGAACGTTCATCGATCGATAAATCGAAAGCTTTGCCTTCCGGCTCAGCTTTCTCTTGACCACGACAGACTGGTACAACGCCCGCATCACTGCAGACGCACCCTCCATTTTTCCCTCAACTCGTGAACAAGACCCTGAGATACTTAAACCTATCTAATTTAGGCAGGACCTCGTCCCTGACCCAGAGAAGGCATTCCACCCGTTTCTGATGCAAGACCATGGTCTCAGATTTAGAGGAGCTGATTCTCATCCCAGCCACTTCACACTCTTTTGCGAACAACTCCAGCGATAGCTGGAGATCACTGTCTGATGACGCCAATAAGACCACATCATCTGCAACAAGCAGAGACCTGATCCTCAGGCCACCAAAACGATTACCCTTAACACCTTGGTTGTGCCTAGAAATCCTGTCCATAAAAGTTATAAACAGAATCGGTGACAAAGGGCAGTCTTGATGGAGTCCAACTTCAATGGAAACAAGCTCAACTGCCAGCAATGCGGACCAAGCTCTGACACCGGTCAAATAGGGACCTGTCCTTATCAGAGGGGCTGCTACCCCATACTCCTGAAGTACCCCCCACAGGGCCCCCTGAGAGACGCGGTCGAACACCTTCTCCGAATCCACAAAACACATGGAGATTAGTTGGGTGAACCCCCACGCACCTCCCAGGACCCCCCTAAGGGTATAGCGCTGGTCCAGTGTTCCATAGCCAGGACAAAAACCACATTTCTCCTCCTGAATCTGAGGTTCCACAATCTGACAGACCCTCCTCTCCAGAACCCCTGAATAGACCTTACCAGGGAGGCTCAGGAGTGTGATCCCCTGTAGGACTCAGCGGCTCCCCTTTTTAAATAGGGACACCACCACCCCAGTCTGCCAGTCCAATGGATCTGCCCCTGATGTCCACGCAATATTGCAGAGCCGCATCGCCCAACACATTCCACGACATCCAGAGCCTTAAGGAACTCCGGGAGGCTCTCGTCACCAAGGAGCTTTTTGACCATCTCAGTGACCTCATCCACAGAGATTGGAGAGTCCAAACCAATGTCCCCAGACTTTGCTTCCTCACTGGAAGATGTGCCAGTGGGATTGAGGAGGTCTTTGAAGTATTCTGCCCACCGATCCACAATGTCCTGAGTAGAGGCCAGCAGCACACCGTCCCCGCTGTAAGCAGTGTTGGTAGTGCACTGCTTTTCCCTGAGACGCCGGATGGTGGACCAGAATCTCCTTGAAGCCGTACGGAAGTGCTGCTTTGTTTTAGATATAAATACTTCTTTGAATTCTGATATATTTCTTGTAGTTTATGTTGTAGAATACAAAGCTTTGTGCCTTTTTTATGTTGTTTAACATTTAAACAATGGAAACATCACATTGTGGATCTCCACATACTCGTAGTAGATATTAGGACATTTAATTAAAACGTCTGAAGTGTAAACATATATACGGTATTAAAATAAATCTTTCATATTCTTATCTATAGCAACTTTGTGTTGTGTTAAATGGATTATGGCATTGATGAGAGGTGAAATTAAATAGAAATTATGAAAATGACGCACTTATGTGTATTTTTACAAAGTAATTTAATAATGTTATGTTTATTCACACATCTGTAATGTTTTAATTAAAATCAGAAAGCTCTTCCAACATTGAATAGAGTCAAACATGGCAGACTGGAGCCACTTTCAGTCTTTTAAAGGGATACTTTGCAACTTTTTCATATTTTTAAATCCTTTTCTTGAGCCAGTGCGTGCTAAAATGGCCGTTTACAGGATTAATAAAAAGTCATCCAGCCCCTATCGCCTCCTATCACCAGAATATTGCACTTGCAACTTCACAGTTGCCGGTCGGGTATGATGGGTCTTAGAAAAACTTCAGCTGAGGTACCTGACGCTGCTGTCTGGTTCCAGCACGTTTCCTGCATGTTTTAGATCATGAACACAGCTGATTTGTTTCATTTAGTGATGAATCACTCCTCTAGACACAGGAACGCTGGGAGATGTTTCAGCTGTTAGATTAAGGTGCTAAAAAGACGAACGCACAGCAAGGAGATAGCTTTGCTTCTACAAACGGACACTAGGGGGTGCTAAATGTGTCCCTTTGAATCAGATTTGCTTCAAAGTGATAGTGATGTTTGATTCTCTGAGTAGCTCTGTTAAAACTGTGTCATTTTTGAAACATGGATGAAATTACCTTTTTGATGGAGACACTAAAGAAATTTAAAGGAAATCTATTAAAAGTAAAGAAGTTGCTTATAATGTCGCATAAAAGAGGGAATTAAAGCAAGGATGCTGCTCTCTCTTCATCTTTTCTTCTCTCTTTACATCTTTTCTCCCCCTAATGCCTCCCAAAGTCACCCTCAGACCAATGCGCCTGTTTGTTTTGCCCTTTGTCTACAGGGCAGCGGTTCCTTGGAGAATCCTTCCAGTTCCAGTTTACCCAGCACACATCAACCTCGAAGTCGCCACAGTTTTGTTCAGGAACACTTCCAGGCACAGTACAGGTGAGTCCCCGATGTAGGGACACAGTGTTTTTGAAGTGACACTTCCACTAACAGCAGTTCAGAGTCTGATGAAGGAGAATTACTCATTATGTTTGCTAACGGTTAGCTTCTTGTGCTGGTTGTGAATGATAGAGAATACGTGTCGAGTCCTGGTGAGAGGGTATCCTTTCCCTGAGGATCAGAACCACAACCTGCAGAAATGAGGTCAGGCAGACCTGGAGGACGGGCTCGTCTCTCTGAAAAATCAGAGATGGGGGTTTTCTCATTTTTTTGGAACCGATTCCAGAGACAGTAGAAATCCTTTCAGCAGAGCTGCTGCTCTCGTCCGGCTCCATGCAAACCAGAGATGTCCTGATGAACGTGGCAGGTGCGTTTGATTGGGATCGAAAGGTTAGATGATGTGAAAAGAGCGTCTTGGAAGGACCAGGAGGAACGTTTTGTTGGGAACATGCTGACACGGGAAAAGGACGGAGCCCAGCTATGATAGCGGGCTCTTTGTTCCATGGCCTGACTACAGCCTGTGTGTATGTGTATGTGTGTGTGTGTCCAGTGGCGGAGCTTGATATGTGCAATATGTGCGGCCGAACAGGGCGGCAGTCTGCAGGGGGCGGCATTTAATTTCCTTTTTTTTTTTCTTCTAAAAAAAATTTTTTAAGCATCAACCAATACATAAACAAAACATAGAAATTGCATGTTCTTAATAATAGTGATGATAATAATACTATTTCTGTAATAAAAGCACAACAAAGTGTAACCCATATCAACTACTCCCTGTCACATGACCCACGTCAGCTGATGTGAGGTCCCTCTCCTGATTGGCTCCTTCCACGTCGCGGCAACAATGAAAGCTGGCTGTGGGGGAATACTTCCGGGCTAAAAACAAAGCGTTTTTCTCCCCTCAATTCATTTATACTCTCATTTTACCTCAGCGGTAAGTGTTCTTAACATCTACCAATAACACCCTTTTACTTGTCAGTGACCAGTCGATCGTTTTCGCTATAAAAAATGACCTTGTTCGGCGGAGTTCCCACCGCGAGCAGAACTCCGGTTCAAAAACGCTGTTTTTGAAACACTTTTATTTACTTAAGCACTTTAATGGGCTTAACTTAAAACCAAGAGCAATCGAATGATTATTATGTGTTGCCTTGAATTCGGCTATGTTGTCTGTCAGACAGTTGCTTTCCTTTATTGTTGTTTTTGTATTTGTTTGTAGCAAACGCTACTGGAATGTATAGATTAAGCTACGTAGCCAAGATGATTAATAATTGACCTGTTGTACATTCGTGATATGTTTACCGGTAAACTGAATCGAACTTGATGTGCTAATGAACGTTTCTCTGGCCTACAGGTCAGGTTTTTTTTCCCCATGTTGAACTGATCTTCTTCATATTGAAGTGGCGAGCTGGTAGGACCATTCTTTCTTTTTGGAATCGGGAAATGAGCTATTACCGGTATTTACCCCATGAAAAACGAAGCGGCAGCGGGCCGCTGGGGTTGCCCTGCTAGTATGATCTTGTTTATACTGTAAACTGCCATAAAATAAAAACTATAATAGCTAGAGCGTTCTTTTTTAGCTGAAAGTTGAGACTCTCGCCTTTCAGCACATCTGTACTGTACAAGTCGATGATGCCATCATGTTGCGTTAAGTGTGTCTATTTCAGTAGAACTTTGACAAGTGGTGAGAAGGTGGCCAGGAGCTGGATGTTGTATTCAGTCAGCAAACGTTGTTTTATATACACTCCATGCAATTTGAAACAAAGTTGTAGGTGTAATGTTTTTTCTTGTGTGTGTGTGTGTGTGTGTGGGGGGGGGGGGGGGGGGGGGGGGGTCACAGGGGGATCTCGCACAGGGCGCCATTTAGGCCAGCTCCGCCTCTGTGTGTGTCAGAGTGAGATGTGTGTATGTCTGAGCGAGGTGTGCTGTTGTCAGCATTAGAAGAACAGACTGTTTCTGCGTGTGGAACACGGCAGTACTGACAAGGAGCCTATTTTACCTCGGAGCCGTATCGTTTTATCTCTGTCGGAGCGAACTAGACACAGCAGTGCTTTGTTCTGTTCAGATAAAACAAACGCTCAACCCTGAGAAGCGTTCTGTCGTGAACCCAGAGCTTTCTGGGTGACTCAGCCTGTTAATGTATCTAACTTATTAGGTCCATCTTTTTATTTGAATTCTATAAATAACTTTTTGTCTGTTTTATTTTTCTTAAACCCGTTTCCTCCACTAAAGCACATATAGATATAAGGAGGATTAATAACAAGTAATGTTTCATGAATTTTGACAAATTTAAACAAAATCCCAACGGAGAGGAGCTGAGCCTGAGCCGACAGCAGTCCATGTTCTGGTCTGTTTTTGTTTCAGCTCTCACCTGTGGCCACGAGAAGAAAAGATTATGTATACGTTTTAACAAGAGTCCGAATTATTTAGTTTTTGGAGAGGAGAAAGTTTCGTTTCATCAGAAATATTTAATGATGGATGATAAAATACGGAAGAGAAAGCCATGTATATTACTGAAGTTACATTTTAGATGAAAGGTTTAGGATTCATATTTATTACCATGTTTGCATTATTGTGTGTGTTGTGAACTGATGTAGCTCCTCATCTCACCAGTTTGGACAATGTTTGAGTCTTCTGTGACGTTAACCAGGATCTTCCCTCTGTCCATTCTGACATGAGCTACGTGTGTTCACTGGAACATTTAAACAGGTGTGACGGGAACGTTTCTCAGGCCTAGTCCACACGTAGCCGGGTTTTTTAAAAAACCGAATATCCGCCCCTCCAAAAACTTGCATCCACACCGCCGCGTTTTACAAACAAACTCTGTCCACACGTACCCGGATAAATACGTTGTTAAGGACATGCCAGACCTGTAGGTGGCAGTACTTCCCCCGTTCTTAACCTCGTCCTTCGTCTGTGGTCTTCCGCAAGGAGCAGTAATTCCACTTGCAAAAACAAACAAGCAGAAAGCGCTTGGACAATTGATAAAGCGAGCGCAGCTCTGAGGGCATCCATGCTGTCGGCTAGTGTAAACACAGGTCGCACACGTGATGTCAGCATTTTTTTGTCGCGGAAAGTGACGTTGCGGACCTTAAAACTCCGGTTTTGTCTGTCCACACGCAGACACCCAAAACGGAGAAAACGCAGATCTTCACTTTGGCCGGAGTTTTTAAAAAGATCCGTTTTCGTGTGAAAAAACTCCGTTTTCGTGTGGATGACAGGCCAAAATGTAGAAACATATCTACGTTTTGGCAGATCCCCGGCTACGTGTGGACAGGGCCTTAGACTCTTCTATGCCCTTTCTCTGTTGCCGCCACTGTACACTCTCTCTCTCTCTCTCTCTCTCTCTCTCTCTCTCTCTCTCTCTCTCTCTCTCTCTCTCTCTCTCTCTCTCTCTCTCCTTCTCTCTCTCTCGCTCTCGCTCTCGCTCTCGCTCTCGCTCTCGCTCTCTCTCTCTCTCTCTCTCTCTCTCTCTCTCTCTCTCTCTCTCTCTCTCTCTCTCTCTCTCTCTCTCTCTCTCTCTCTCTCTCTCTCTCTCTCTCTCTCTCTCTCTCTCTCTCTCTCTCTCTCTCTCTCTCTCTCTCTCTCTCTCTCTCTCTCTCTCTCTCTCTCTCTCTCTCTCTCTCTCTCTCTCTCTCTCTCTCTCTCTCTCACACACACACACACACACACACACACACACACACACACACACACACACACACACACACACACACACACACACACACACACACACACACACACACACACACACACACACTGTTTCTCAAAGAAAACTTTCTACACATTTTTTTAGTTTTTTCCAGACATTCACACCACCAAACACATCCCATCTTCCTCTCTCCTCCTTTCTCTGAACAGCAGCAGCTATATTTAGACCTGTAGAGGAGCGTCTCTCCTGCTCCTCTTATTTGTCTGCGAGTGGGAGCTGGGAAACGTTTCCTCCACGAAAAACTGTTACAGTATTTTGCTCTTTGTGCCAAACATTTACAGTGAGCTGTAAGACTGTGAACTCTTCTCACCTTTTCGGGAAAACAAAGGGTGTTAATGCTAAAGGCTCCATTACAACGGCCTAAGGGCTTCATTATATATAACAGAAAATTACAGTGGTGGTTTATTGTTATTATGGTGGAAGAATGCTGACGGACCTGAGTGGAGCATGGACGGAAAAACTCTAAAAATATGAATGTTTTATCCACCCGTGTCTGGAAGAGTAAAAAGTACGCAGCAAGCGTTTTATTCATGGACGGAAACTACAGTTAACGTGGGTTTAAAGATGGTGAGTGCATGTGGAGGAGAATGAGAGACAAATTTGTCCGTTTTAAACAATATATGAAATGCAAAACACACGATAGTAAATGTGCTATCTTGGACAGAATATCGAAGAAAAGCGCAACACCCGCCGTTTTCCTGGTGGGGGATTGCTTTGCAACACTCCCCAGGAGACGGAGAGGCCTGAAGACAAACCACCTGCCAATGCCTGTGTGTGTCTCTTGTGGAGCTGATGCAGAAGCATAAAAGCATTAATGCTAACAGTCCTTCAAATCTTGGTGATTTTATTTTTTACCTGCTTTTTCATATTTATATCCACCCCCGTTTTCCATGCATTTCGCCTGCTTCTTCCCACTTCCTCTCTGTTGATGCTTTTAATATCTCAGAGATGCTCCTCAGAGGAGCCCATTTGTGATCTGAATAAATGTTAATGATTGGAACTGGGACTGTCTTGTGTTTAGTCTGCTTATTTCAGAGTTTTGTGCTCACTCTGCTGTGCTGCAGCCTTTAAATCAGTTTTTGTCCGAACCTTTTTTCTCATCTTCGCTCTCGGTTTACGCCGTCTTTTTTTTTAATGGCACATGCAACGGGTGGAAAGGCCCGGCCTCAATCTCCACTTAGACACAAAAAGATGGTGGTGACTTTTACTGACATGTCTAGTTGATGTGGAAATCTTATATAACATTGCACACACTTGTGCTGTTCATGTTTGCATATTTAGAAAGTGGCCATCCGTTTAGAGTGACCCAAGTGTAGGGATGGGTACCTTTGACATTTGAATCGATCCGGTACTAATTCCCGTTACCTAGGAATCGATACCGGTACTTAACGGTACCAATTTTTGATACTTTTGAGTGTTTATTATTTTTTTCTCAATTTATAACAATATTTGATAAATATCACGATAAATAGCATTCAACTGTTTGTATTTTAACATCGTTCTTGTAGTTTTATAAGCTGATAATTAAACTGAAGCAAACATCTTTACTGTGAACTAAATTTACTGTGTATCTTCATTCCTTTTGCCGTCCTTTTTCATTTGATTTTTCCTACTGGGAAGTTAGAATTTTCGAGGAGAAAGCGAACGCACCATTAGCTGATAACAATGGTAGCAATGGAAGCTAACATAACAAACTAACGATATCTTAAACAGTTTATTTAGCTGCTGGAGCAGATTACAACGATGATGCCTCACACTTAGATCGTTGTCACTGGTTTCGTCTTCACCCAATCACCCGTCGCATTTAGTAAAGTGAAGCCAAACTTTAGAGCGCGTTCATGTTCTTCTAGTCGGGAATTTGGAGTTCAGAGGAGAAAGTGAACGCACCATTGGAGAAACGGAAGCTAACATATCAAGCTAATTATAATTACCTACCGGAGCAGATTAAGATGAGGATGTCTCACTTAGATCGTTGTCGCTGGTTTCATCATCACCCAGTTACCCATCACATTTAGTGAAGTGGACCCAAGCTTTAGCGTGCGTTCTTTCTACCATGCTGCCCTGTTTACAACTGGTTCGCAGCGAGCGACGACATAACACTCTTGCGCATGCGCAGCTGTCTTGGCAAGTTCTCGTTATGAAGGACGGGTACCGAAACGAGGCACCGTTTGAAATGAAGTGAATCGGTGCTCGGTCGGTACTGTGGAATTCGGTCGGTACCTTAAAAAGTACCGAATTCGGTGCCCATCCCTACCCAAGTGTTGATTTTCATAATGTTTGCTGGTGAAGGTTCTCAGTCATCCAGGCCATGATATCCAAGAGAGTTCAAATGACAATAACTAGACTTCTTGGGTTTCTTGAAGACGTTTCGCTTCTCATCTGAGGAACCAGGTAGTGGTCAGTTGACAACTCCACCCCTCTCTTCACCTGAGTGTCCAAGACATGCAACTGCAGATCAGATGAGATGACAACAGTCGATCATCGAGCTGCGACCTAAGGTATCCTGGTGCCAAGAGCACATATGGACACCTTTATGCCTGAATATGGTGTTCCTTATGGACAATCCATGACGAACACAGAAGTCCAACAACAAAACACCGCTCAGATTCAGATCGGGGGGCCGTTCTCCCAACCACACCTTTCAAGGTCTCACTGTCGTTGCCCACGTGAGCGTTAAAGTCCCCCAGCAGAATGAGGGAGTCACCAGAAGGAGCACTCTCCAGCACCTCCTCCAAGGACCCTAAAAAGGGTGGGTAGTCTGAACTGTAGTTTGGCGCATAAGCACATATACCACAAGGCTCTGTTTAGGGTCCACTGTTGTTTCTACTGCACATACACCCTCTTGGACAGATAATTGATTCATTTTTCTTGTATTAGTCATCATAAGGGGTCTGTGGGCTGCACTTTGTCAGATCCCTCACCTAGGACCTGTTTGCTATGGGTGACACTACCAGAGGCATAAATCCTCAAACTTGGCTCCTAGGATCATTGGGACACTCAAACCCCTCCACCATGGAGGACTCATAAGCTCTTACCATACTCGCACAGTTACCAACGTTTTTTGCAGACTTACATTTTTGGTCTTTGTGTTTGTCCATTTATCTGAAGAGAGTTTGAAATGAGCCTGGCCAGCCATGTCAGTTCTTTCTTAAGCCTGGTTCATGCTTCTCCGTCAGCTCCGCAAGGGACAGACACGCACGGATTGATGGAAGCGTTTTGCTTTCATACTTCTCCGTCTCTTGGAGAGTGTTGCAAAGCAATTGCCCGGCAGAACCACAGAGGGCGTAGTGCTGTTCTGTGGTATCCTGTCATGGATCGGTCCAAGATGGTGTGTTTATGTTGTGTTTTTTGTGTATATATGAGACTTTCAACACGGACATATTTGTCTCACTCTCCTCCACCTCTTCATGCGCTCCCCACCTCTAAACCCACGTTTCCTGTCATTTCCTTCCACAAATAAAACGCTTGCTGCGCATCTTTTCACTCCTCCAGTCACGGGAGAATGAAACGTTCATATTTTTAGTTTTTTCGCGAGGTATTCTTCAGGGATGTGTATTTTTGAAATTCTGGCGATACGATACATATCACGATACAGGGGAGACGATACGATATATCACGATATATTGCGATACATTCATTCAGACGTTACAAGCATTTTTTTTACTGAGTTTATTGTAAGAATGTTCATTAAACAGTCCAAACTGATACGTGACATGTTTAACACAAGGTACCTCAACCATGATGGAGGGTTTTACATTTCAATGGTGGAAACAAAACCCGTTGCACACTGCTGCCAACTAGCGGGTGGCGATTGAATTGCACAAAACGAAAAGAAAATACACAAAAGTTTGCATGTAAATTCTTTCAAAAATTAGATACACGGCTTTTGAATATCGATATAATATTGCTAGAAAAAATATCACGATATATTGCTATATCGATATTTTCTTACATCCCTAGTATTCTTCAAGCTTCTCCGTGTCTGCCGCTAGTTATCCTCGGCTCTCTTTGCAATGGCGGCGCTGTAAACAACAGCGGCGTCCTGACCAATCACAAGCTTGCGTAATCCGTCTCGTTCAACGGATGTTTAAAAAAGTGGGCTCGACTCCGTACGTACTTGCGTGCCTGCCGGAGCCCTACGCAAGGACGGATAATGGCGTTGCGTGTCTCCGCACTGACACAGACGGAGAAGCATAAATCGGGCTTTATGGTAAGCAATGGGCTTGATAACGCTCCCATTCAATTAACCCCACCCTCTGAGAATTCAAACTGAGCCAATCAGTGCTGAGCAGCGTGTGTCACACACCGCGACGCTCAGTTTCTCATACAGAAGATGGCGTCAGAAGTGGAGTTCACTGCAGCTCTTTCTTGTGTTCTAAATGACTTGGGCATGCCTTTAAACCCAAGAAGAAGAAATTCTAAAAGCCTTTCTTCTAAAGAGAGAAGTGTGCGTCATCGCCAGATGCCATCTTTCACTACAGCTAAAAAAACAGTGTTGTGCGGTACAGTCATCATTTCCACCTTTTTTTCTGATTGGTAGCTTTTGAGCTGGCTAATCCCGCCCCTTATGGTGCTCTCTGCCTGTGAGTATGTACAGTAGAATAGACAGAGGACAAGCGCCAACCCTTTATGATTAAACAAGTTGGTTGTTTTTTATTGATTCTCCGCAACAATGTTGATTTTTTTTTTATCAGACTTATAATAATGGAAATATTGCCACACTGGTGAACTACTATAACCTTTTTTGGGACAATTTCTTCAACCTCTCCTTGTTGCAACATCTGGTTGAAGTCACATTACTGTCCGGCGACAGAGCGTGCTTTGAGTCTGCGTTTTTGATTGGTCAGGTGTGTAAGTAAGGATTCTAATATGAAGCTACCTGATAGGCTATGATGGAAAAAGGAAACTTACTGAGGTTTTTCTTGATCCATTTTTTTCATCACATGTCTATTGATCGATATATATCGTTAATAAATTATTGTCCAATTATAGTGTATACCATGGTCTGTGAAGTATCAGCTCTTTATAAACGCATTTAAACCCTCTCCAAACTCTTACATGTCTTCATGAAGTCCACCTTTTTTGACCTAAAGGTGCAGCCTGGTAAGAATGTTGACCTCTGAGGGTTTAGCTTGGTCATTCCTCTGCTTTACTGAGCAGATATAAATATATCCAGACACTGACCGTCTTTAGTCTGGTGCGGATGTTTTACCACCCACCAGGTTCTGCTTAAGCTCAGCCTCAGAAACACCTTCCCTCCTGCTGGTTCTGTGAAGTGAGTTCCAGATAGTTGTTGCCTGGCATTAGCAAGTAGAACTAGACATTTAATCTGTTTTTCATGTTTTATTTTTAATTAGTCAAGTTTCAGTGATAAGTTGTTAGAACATTTAGACTTTACATTGCATTTTTGTTTATCGCTGGATTTATCACCTTTTCCCTGCTTTGAAAGCAAATTTTGACATATTTAAAGCAAAATAAATGTACAAATTTTTATTTTTTTATTTTTTTACAAAATATTTAATCAACCAGTGCTACTTATGGGAGGATCTAAAAGTTTTAGACGGTTTGTAATGTTATTAAAACTTCTGATTGTATAGTAATTGTTGGTGAGAGGGTAAACCAGGAAGGAGAAGAGGTCAGGCTGTCGTCTAAAGCCGCCCGTCTTCTCATCCAATCAGAGTTTCACTAGTTCTAGTAACTTCCCGAAGAAGACTGGCATGGAGTTAGATTAGCAAAAAATCTGTAGCCTGAAATTACAGGCTAAGCTAAGCTAGTGCTACTTTGTTCCTGCTGGGATGTTGTTTATGTTTTCTTCTACAATTTCATTTTATTTCAAGTGTTACAGTTTGAATATGGAACACAAACACCAAAGCGATAGCTAGTGTGTGGAGGTTGCAGTTGCAACAATAGTACAAGGTTTCCAGCCGTCGTTTTTTATCTGGGCCCATCTGTTGTAGGCTTCACCTAAACTCTCTCTGGTTTTAGATCTTTTATGGTGGCTCCTCTTTTGAGAAGGACAACGACACCTTCTGGGCTCAGAAGCAGCCGCTTGACTTATCAAGTCAGCCATTTTCCACAGTGCCAGCCTGGCCGTGCTGAGCGGACTGTTTGGCAACCTGCATTGCTGCCCTCTACTGGCCGGTAGATGCAAACGTATACCCAGTGTCATGCCCTTCAAAATAAAATTTGATTATATTTTGATTAAAATTTAACTTTTAACCTCCTGAGGCCTGAACTTGTATTTAATGTGGTTTAAAAAAAGAAAAGAAAAAATGCATCTAATTATTGCAGAGTAGTCTACTCTCATTAACGGAAACTAAATTACAAATATTAAAATAAAATTAAAATGTAATTAAATAAAACAATTGTCACATTTTCTATAAAAAAAGAAAGGAAAGAAAAATATTTTTAAGTCAATATCGTGTGTCTATAAATAATAATAAAAAGGTCTAAGGTGAAAATAATAAAATGTTAAAGTTCATGGAGCTAATTTCAACATATGTGGACACAGCTGGCCCTAGAAATGCTGGACCTTCATTCTGCACACCTCCAAACACCTCATGGAGGCATTTTTTTAAAATATCTTTTTATTAAATTGTTCCTTATTCAACATTTAATTTATCAACTTTAGTATCGAACCACTATTCAATGGAAGCTATGTTTGCTGTGTAAGCTGCTTTTATTCTGATCTGGTGACGAAATCCGAACTTTGTTTATTTGGGGACTTTTAACTGAATCTCATTTATTGAAAACATTTCCAAACTTCCTTTTTCTGGCTTTCTCGGTAACTTGAGGTTAGGGTTAGTTTTTATTTACAGTTTGTGTTAAAAGTCACGAAAAGTGTTTAGTTCTCCCACTGGAGTGTTTTAGTGACTCACCTTTTATTATTTTTGCTTTCAAATCACAACTCTCTGTTTGCAGTGACTAGATTTGTCTCCTCCACTGTTATCCTGCCCAGGTTCGGCCCACACCCCTCATCCCACTCCCGCTGCTTTAATTAGAGATGACAGATGTGTAACCAAAACACCACTGGAGTTCAGACTAACTGGTCAGACTAAGTCTTGGATCCAGCAGCAGCAGCACCTGTGATGACACGGCGCGTGACAGTCAGTCATAACAGTAATGGCTGCTGTCACAGCCCACTGTGGCGACTGTGAGAGAGCAGCAGGAAGTCGACCCTCATGCAGCCCGCCTGCCTCAGACTGCTGCTCAGTCCTCAAGCTGTCAGCCACTGGAACCTAAAATAGAACAGATATGTTTCAGAATAAAATAAACTCTTAGAAGTTTATACCCATCGAAAGAAGCTAAGATAAAATGCTTAATGTGAAAATTCAGAATTCAGCTAAACTGCAGAGGTTTGTGTTGACATCTCTTGTGTGTGTTTCCTTCACACAATAGTCCCTAATTTGGCTCTTCGCTGATTTTAAGGGTGTAAATCTTTAGGAACCTCGCAATTAGGAGGGTTGTGATGCAATCACTGAAGCAGTTATGACTGCATCTTCATGTACAGGTTAATCAGACCTAACGTTTAAGTAATGCAACAGTGGAAGGATAAATGTAACTAGGGATGTAAGAAAATATCGATATGGCAATATATTGTGATATTTTTCCAGCAATATTATATCGATATTCAAAAATCGTGTAACGGAAATATTGATGTGGCAATATATCGTGATATTTTTTCCAGCAATATTATATCGATATTCAAAAATTGTGTATCGGAAATATTGATGTGGCAATATATCGTGATATTTTTTCCAGCAATATTATATCGATATTCAAAAATTGTGTATCGGAAATATTGATGTGGCAATATATCGTGATTTTTTTTCCTGTGATTATTACATCAATATTCAAAAGCTGTGTATCTAATTTTTGAAAGAATTTACATGCAAACATTTGTGTATTTTCTTTTCGTTTTGTGCAATTCAATCGCCACCCGCTAGTTGGCAGCAGTGTGCAACGGGGTTTTCTTTCCACCATTGAAATGTAAATCCCTCCATCATGGTTCAGATACCTCATGTTAAACATGTTACGTATCAGTTTGGACTGTTTATTGAACATTCTCACAATAAATTCAGTAAAAAATAGCTTGTAATGTCTGACTGAATGTATCGCAATACATCGTGATATATCGTATCGTCTCCCCTGTATCGTGATATGTATCGTATCGCTAGAATTTCAACAATACACATCCCTGAACGTAACCAAAGGCACATGTAGATTTTTTGTCAATGAAGGTTTTTGAATTAAATTTAGTCAAAGGAACACTCGCTTTATAAGGTTGGTTGTTGTCTTTGTGGCACTAAAGAGTACCTGCACATTCAAAACAAGATATGACTTATTATGTCATAAATGAAAGTAAACTAAAAAGGAAATAGATCCAATTTCTTCTAATTAAGTAGTTTATTTTTTAAAACATATTACTTTTGTTACAGTTAACTTACCATTTCCAATGATGATCTGGAACCAGAGATCTGAAACCTTTATTTATTTTGCTCTAATTCTGCTGGATTAAAGGCTGAATATGGAACACAGAATTTCTGGCGACATCTAGTGTTTAGAGGTGGTAGTTGCAGCAACAGAAAACATTTTCCAGCCGCCGGGGTGTTGGTTCACTGCTGACAGGTTAAGTAACCAGCCATAACCATGTTCAGTGACACAGAGGGTACCGACTAATTTATTTACCAAGCAGACTTTTTAGTGCAATGGTGCCCTCTAGTGGCTGGTAGATGGAAACATAGATCTGGTGTTGTGCCTAACAAAAATGTTATTTCATTATTTTTTTAAACATAGCTTTTAAAAGAAAAACTGTACATTCACTCTATACAACTCTAAATGGAGATATTATTTACTAAAATTATGGCTTTTTACTAAAATGTGCCATATTCCACCTTTAACTGTGTGTTCTAGGATGAAAACTTCATTGAAAACACAGTGAGATCCTCAGGAAAGCTTTAGAGACGCACCTTTGCTGTAATCGTGAACCTTCTAATGAGAGTATTTCAAGTAGGGATGCACCGATGGATCGGCATCAATATAGTTATCGGCTGATGTTACTCAATTTTTTACATATCTGTATCGGTCCAATAAGTAAAACGGCTGATATTAGCAACCAGTATTTTTTCCATCTTGCTTCTGTTTGTGTATCTGTTTCAGAGGGTTAGGGGGGTGATGGTGTGTAATTGCTTAGTCCTGTGACAGTCAGTGGTGGTAATCATCTCAGAAGTGTAAATGTGTGTGTGTGTGTGTGTGTGTGTGTGTGTGTGTGTGTGTGTGTGTGTGTGTGTGTGTGTGTGTGTGTGTGTAATAACACTTCGCAATTTCCACTTTGTAAAAATAAAGCACGATTTTTAGTCTATTCAAAATTTGCTGATATCAAAAGTGTTAATGTCGATATATTGGTATCGTCAAATATTGGCCACAACGGAGATATTAGTATCGGTATTGGCCCAAATAAATTTATAGTGGTGCATCCCTAATTTAAACAGAACAATGACTCGATACTAAACATCTAGTCACACATGCAGGCCGAGGGATTAAAACTGGTCGTTTCTGCAGCGGCTGGTAACTTTTTGGCGTTAACACTGGTCTCACTCAGACATCTCTGTCTAGTGAATGGGTTTGTGAGTCGTGATAGTGCACGTTTACTGCACACAGGTGGTGTGTGTGTGCCTGTAATGTGCTCTGGATGAATTATCTGGGCGCTGCACTTTTGAGTTCCACTTCATGACTATAGTTCATAAAACCTGTCTTTTGATGTATACAACCCTCCCTCTGTCCTCATGGGTGACCCCGCCCAGGACCATTGAGCAGGGTTGATGGTTTATTTCTTGAGGTCCATGTGGCCGGGGTGAGGAGTGAGCACCACCTCACCCATTTGGACCTCAAGGGATAAACAATGAACCCTGCTCTATGGTCCTGGCGGGGTCACTCATGAGGACAGTGGGAGGGTTAAACCAATAAATGCATCTAAAATGGATTTGATCTCACCAAAGAAACATTGGTTACTTAGCTTTAGGGTTGCTGCAGATGGTCAGGTCTGGGTTCAGCAATGCTGTGTCCAAACAATGAAGTCAGCTAAATATACAGAATGACCAGATTGTTCCATCAATGGATTTCTTCTGACGAGAGAGGTTCAGGGAGCATGAGACATAATCTCCACACATGGCTTTGCTCAGTGGTCAGACATAGTACAAGATCTGGGTGAAGACTTATTGGATGGAACTAGTGTTGTCAAAAAAATCGATACCTAGATATAAATCGATACTAAAAGTGGTATCTAAATGAGATATTCCATCCCTGTGGTATCGATATTATGGACTATTATACACAGCCTTCTTCAAGTACACCGACACGCACGACAGCCAGATGCCGTAAAGCAGCCTCCGCCTCCCAGACAAACAGAAGAAGAAGACGCCGCATGGCTACATTGCAATTTCCCACGCGAGTTGTCTCCGATCCAAGTTTTGTCTGCCAAATAAATAAACAAAAACATAAACAGCAATTTTGGGAGGCGCTTCACAGCCCAACTTAATTAGCATACCAAGTCCGACAAGTAGTTGTATATTCACGCTTATGTGCTTAAAGGAAACTCCCGTTTATTGCAACCCGGACTTAATTTCTAGCATGTAGTACGTTTGTTTACTCACGCTGACAACTTTGGTGCTACTTGGATTCCCCGGGGTATTTAGATCCATCGGCGAATCGCCGTCAGCGTATATCCATATAACAGGTGCGGACGGGCACCCGTGGTGCAGCCTCGAAATAAGACATTATCTGCACCAAAACATCTCAATGTCGAAAGGTTTTGTTGGGAATCATTAACGTGATTCCCCTGTTCGTTTGGAGCGGGTCTGGGATTCCTAGGCGTAAACAGACTAGCTACGGCTAATCTAACCGGCGCTTTTAATGACGTCACTGCCGTGCGCCAATCTGTTTTTATTAAGATTACCGGTAGATGTACCTTTGTCCTACTGTGGAGAAATTCGTTTTCTCCCTTTATTGACAACAGAGTTGTTCAAAAGTACAGAACGAAACATATGGCATTACATCTTATGACAAAAATGCACCTTAAACAGAGTTTAAGCAGCAAAACATCACTTTGCAAATAGTGTATATATAGTGAGACAATTCATGATTTAAAGTGTTAACTTTCACCAGTTTTTGTGCACGTTTTAAAAAATGCTGATACTTGAAAGGTTTAAGCACTTTACACACTTAATTCTTAACATTTAATTTTTGCAATATAAATTGAGGAATGTTATTTTTTGAATAAACTTGTTCAATAAATTGGTGTTTTTAAATAGTATCGAAATCGAGTATCAAGTTTTTTCAAGTATCGAATCGAGTTTGAAATTTTAGTATCGTGACAACCCTAGATGGAACTGAATCTGGTGATGCTGCAGAAGCTTTTTGTGCTGACATTTTTATGGTGGCTGGCAGGTGGTATTAAGGCAACCCCATAATCATCATTTAATGATTAAATGTTTGATCCATGACAAAAATCATTCAGTGGTTTACTGCTAAAGCAATGCCTCATGGGAGTCTTTAGCTGCCGCTTCTTGCAGCAACCCTCCTACATACTGTAGCATGTCAGTGGATGTTGGTGGTGATGTTTCAGGGACCTTATACAGAACCACTGCAACAGCCAGACTTGAGTAATCGAACAGAAAACCTAAATCATCAGCACACAGTTTGTGTATTAAACTGATTAAATGGTAGCAGAGCACCGTAACCGTACAGATTAAAGTCATCCCATTAAATAGTCTGTAGCTGAAGCCCATTTTATCTTCTGGCATAAAAAGTGCTTCTACAGCACCAATTCCTCCAAAACATCATAGATCCACTCTGACAGATTCCTGCTTATTTGCTATTTGTAATTAGTTTCAGTCAAAGCGTTGGCAAAGATTTCGGCTTATTCCAATTTCTAATGAATAATGAGATTATATCCCAGCTCTGTGTGGAAAATAAACAAAGTGGTGGATTTCTTTACTTTCTTTAATGAGAAGTCTGGATTGAAATTAAGATTAAAGTACGAGAAAGCTGCAGAACATGTTCATGACCCACTGGGAACCTCTGTGAAATCTATTGGTGCTGTTATTTTTGCACATGAATCACGTTTCCTCTAAAAACTGACTCCTGGTCTTTGATCTCGTTTAAAATGGAGATGTGAAAACAGTGTGAGGTCATGCTGGGACGCAGTGGCGGCTGGTGAGAAATATTTTTGGTGGGGCTGTGCAATTTTTTTTTAAACAAACTTGTGCTTTCTGAGCTTTGTGCACAACTCCACTATTTCCTGAATTAAGCACAGCTCTTTTATTTCCTGTCTTACATCATTGGACAAACTGATTAATCCAGGTGTGTCTGACTATTGGCACGCTGCCTTGCGGACCAAGGTTGAAAAATACTGCATTAAATTGCACATAAAGTAACATGACCATAAATGGTAAATAGGCAATGCAAGAGGCAAGTAACAAAAACATTTTGTTTAATTTCAACATTTGAGTGAACACGAAAAATTATGAGCAGGTCACTGTTACAGTAATGGTAGTAAACACTACTTAGACAAAATGCCAGAAATTTACACTGCTAAATATTTCTGGAGTGTTGTGCCAAGGTCAACTTTATACAAAGATCAAGTGGATGCATTTGTGTGTGTGTGTGTGTGTGATACCTCATTTGTACAGAAATTTTGCCCTTCTGTCCTTCTGAGTGGCAAAGCTCTCGATGACCTTTCTATTAAAGTCAGGAATGTTTGTGACAAGCTTTTTTCCATGGAGAGCATGGCAAGAGCATTCAGCCCATCCTGTGTCATGGTGTTCCTGAGGCCTAGTCCACACGTAGCCGGGTTTTTTAAAAACGAATATCCGCCCCTCCAAAAACTTGCATCCACACCACCTCGTTTAAAAAAAATCTCTGTCCACACGTACCCGGATAAATACGTTGTTAAGGACATGCCCTGGGACGTAATTTTGGGGGGGGACGGGGGGGACATGTCCCCCCCACTTTTTCAAAAGGCAGTTTTGGTCCCCTGCACTTTTTTCCGTCCAAAAACAATATTACGCTCCATTAAATGGATTTGGTTGAGCACTAGGACCGAAACGGAAACCGGTTTCCTATTAGACCCGCCCAAAAGCTAATCTATTGGCTCTGCTGATACTTGCTAACGTATTATTGGCTGTTGCTGCTGTCACTCCAAATTGTAAACAGTCAGAACATGCTCACGTTGTTTTGCTAGTTTGGAGCCGCTAGGGAACACCGGTACTGAGTCACCGTCAACTAGACGCTGTCTAATATCAGAGCTCAGCTCAGCTTCCATTACATAACATTTGAATAAGTGTTCATTTGTGAGTCTTTGGTAGTTAGGCACAGCCAGGAGGCAGCATGTCAAGAAAACGAAAAGTGGATATAAGAGACTTCTTTCAAAGTCAAAACGTAAGTTGGACATGTGACAGACCTGCATTAAGCTCAGACTCACCTCCTCCTTCACAAACATACTCAAAACTAACTTTTACAAACTCATCTCCTCCACATAACTGACTCCTCAGACACAATTTATTCGTATTATTATAATTATTATTTTTTTTAATTATTACTATTATCATCATAATTATTACTAGTAGTGGTAGTAGTAGAAGTGTAACTTCAAAACTTTTATCATTTAACTTTATTGTAAACTTATCTATTGCAATGTATATTTTCACATTAAAAAGCTCTGAAAAATGAACAGTATCATCATCGTCAACAGATTTTTTTAAGCTTAATGTCAAAGATGTACACTTTTCATTAGATTTATCTTATTTTTTCCATTTATTTTTTGTGTGTTGAAATGCAACAACTGTTTAAACACTTTTAAGGGAAAAAACATATTTAATATGTTTTTATACACTCAAATGTTAGGGTGATGATCATGTGTAAAACATTAGTTCAGCATGTCCTCTAACACAGCAAATGAACAAACGGCCAGATCTCAGGAGGGACCGTTTATGTATAAATAATTGTTATACTTTTGACTAGGCCTGGGAAAGTAACACATTTTGCTGGACGATATTTTGTCCAACAAATTGTTGATGATAAACGATATCATTGTCAACATTATCTAGACCAAAATAACCACTAATATAATGTTAATATATCATAATAATGCAAGTACACCCTTTAAAATACAACAAATAAACCTTCATTTAACATTGAAATATCCAGAACCAGAACTTCTAAATGAATAAAAATAACAAACAAAAATTAAATAAAAAAGGAATCTCACTCCCTGTTAGAAAATGTTGCACCAAAAACAATAAAAAAGACCCAAAACAATAAATACAATGGCCTATCCATTGTCAACAGCCAAAACTGCACTTCAATAATGATAATAGATAAAAATAATAATAGAGTTGTACATTATATATATATATATATATATATATATATATATATATATATATATATATATATATATATATATATATATATTGAGGATGGAAAAATTATTGAGATGGGCACGTGACGTGTCAAGGGGTCTTTACATAACACCCCCCACCCAAAATCCGCACAAGCCTGCTGTGTCCCCCCCACTTCTGAAATCAAAATTTCGTCCCTGGACATGCCAGACCTGTAGGCGGCAGTACTTCCCCCGTTCTTAACCTCGTCCTTCGTCTGTGGTCTTCCGCAAGGAGCAGTAATTCCGCTTGCAAAAACAAACAAGCAGAAAGCGCTTGGACGATTGATAAAGCGAGCGCAGCTCTGAGGGCATCCATGCTGTCGGCTAGTGTAAACACAGGTCGCACACGTGATGTCAGCATTTTTTGGTCGCGGAAAGTGACGTTGCGGACCTTAAAACTCCGGTTTTGTCTGTCCACACGCAGACACCCAAAACGGAGAAAACGCAGATCTTCACTTTGGCCGGAGTTTTTAAAAAGATCCGTTTTCGTGTGAAAAAACTCCGTTTTCGTGTGGATGACAGGCCAAAACGTAGAAAAATATCTACGTTTTGGCAGATCCCCGGCTACGTGTGGACAGGGCCTCAGGAAAGACTTAATCCACTTTAAAGTAGAAAAGCACCTCTCCGATTCGGCTGTGGTCATGGGTGCGGTGACAAGAACCTTCAAAAGAGTGACAGTCTCTGTGAACGTGCTTTGAAGATTGTTCTCCATGAAAAACTGGAAGAGAGTCAGTGCACCACTGCAAGCCCTGAACTCATGGTTCTCATAGATGAGGGATAGCTCTGTTCTGAGCTTAGCTTTGTTCAGCATGGGGTAGGCCTCCACAGCGGTCACCAGTGCTGCATCTGGGAACTGCGCTGTGTGTTGCACAAACAAGTCACTTTGCAGTAGAGTGGCATCAAGTAAACACTACCTGTAAAAAAGGAGCATTTTTCACAAACCTCGTTTTCTAGAATACATTTTTTTGAGAACCCTGCATCATTCCACAGTTCTGTTTAAAGCCTCTATCAGTTTTTTCCTCCAAGCCTCTACGAGGTCCCCGTCTGCTTTTGAGACCTGTCAGGATGGTCAGGATACAGATTCCTCTTGATAGCGGCCCAGAGTCTCTCTCTTCCTGTCAGTCCTCGGCTCTTATCTCTCTCTCTGCCGGCTGAAAAACCTTGAAGGGACCTGTCTGGGTTTGGTTTCTTTTACCTCTGTCAGCATTTCCGTCTAGTCTGCCAGATTCAGCCTCGTCTTCTCTGTTTTTTTATGTGTCCCCATCTTTCTGTCTCTCGACCCATCTGACCATACTCTTACATTTCTGTTTTCACTTAGAGCTTCTCATTCACCTCTTCTCTATTGTTCTTATATCACATGCACTCCCATCATCTCTTTTTTTCCTCCCAGTTTAGAGGGATCTTTCCAAGTCATCTTAAAGACTAAGTTCACTGAGAAACCATTTTTGACTGATACTTGACTTAATATTATTTTGAAATTCTGAGTGCAGGCTGAAGGTAATAACAGCCTTCTACCCCCATGTCCTGCAATGTCCTCCGATTGAAAATAGATGGGGGAACTCTGATTAGGAAAGCCAGTCAGATATAAATCACACAGAAAATTAGCATTCATGGACTCACCCATCTTGGCTCATGATAAGGAAGGCTGATAGGGATGGGTACCTTTGACATTTGAATCGATTCGGTACTAATTCCCGGTACCTACGAATCGATACCGGTACTTAACGGTACCAATTTTCGATACTTTTGAATGTTTATTATTTTAATTCTTTTTTTATTATTAAATATATATTTTTCTCACTATATAACAATATTTGATAAATATCACAATAAATATTATTCAACTGTTTGTATTTTAACATTGTCCTTGTAGTTTTATAAGCTGATAATTAAACTGAAGCAAACATCTTTACTGTGAACTAAATTTAATGTGTATCTTCATTCTTTTTGCAGTCTTTTTTTCATTTGATTTTTCCTACTGGGAAGTTAGAATTTCCGAGGAGAAAGCGAACGCACCATTAGCTGATAACAATGGTAGCAATGGAAGCTAACATACCAAGCTAACGTTATCTTAAACAGTTTTTTAGCTGCTGGAGCAGATTAAAACGATGATGCCTCACACTTAGATCGTTGTCACTGGTTTCATCTTCACCCAATCATCTGTCGCATTTAGTAAAGTGAAGCCAAACTTTAGAGCGCGTTCATGTTCTTCTAGTCGGGAATTCAGAGTTCTGAGGAGAAAGCGAACGCACCATTAGAGAAACGGAAGCTAACATATCAAGCTAACGTTATCTTAAACAGTTTATTTAGCTGCTGGAGCAGATTAAGATGATGATGCCTCACACTTAGATCGTTGTCGCTGGTTTCATCTTCACCCAATCACCCGTCACATTTAGTAAAGTGAAGCCAAACTTCAGAGCGCGTTCATGTTCTTCTAGTCGGGAATTCGGAGTTCCGAGGAGAAAGCGAACGCACCATTAGAGAAACGGAAGCTAACATAACAAGCTAACGTTATCTTAAACTGTTTATTTAACTGCTGGAGCAGATTAAAATGATGATGCCTCACACTTAGATTGTTGTCGCTGGTTTCATCTTCACCCAATCACCCGTCACATTTAGTAAAGTGAAGCCAAACTTCAGAGCGCGTTCATGTTCTTCTAGTCCGGAATTCGGAGTTCCGAGGAGAAAGCGAAAGCACCATTAGCGAAACGGAAGCTAACATATCAAGCTAATTATATTTACCTACCGGAGCAGATTAAGATGAGGATGTCTCACTTAGATCGTTGTCGCAGGTTTCATCATCACCCAGTTACCCATCACATTTAGTGAAGTGGACCCAAGCTTTAGCGTGCGTTCTTTCTACCATGCTGCTCTGTTTACAACTGGCTCGCAGCGAGCGACAACAAAACGCTCTTGCGCATGCACAGCTGTCTAGGCAAGTTCTCGTTATGAAGGACGGGTACCGAAACGAGGCACCGTTTGAAATGAAGTGAATCGGTGCTCGGTCGGTACTATAGAATTCGGTCGGTACCTTAAAAAGAACCGAATTCGGTACCCATCCCTAAGATGGTTTAGCATGCAGGAAACAGCAGAGTGTTCATCTAGTAGAAGCTAATTGTTAGCATTAGCAACTCCAAAACACGGCAGAACTCCTGCTTTCTTATCCACAGTTTAGAGTTCAGACAACTTAAAACCCTTTAAAATAAGAGATGCACATTAAATTAAGTCTACAGCTGTTGAATGTTTTATTATTCAGGTATTTGATTAAATAATCTGTAGAATAGTCAATGAACCTAATATATTTACTCTGCAAAAGTTCTAGGCAGGTGTGAATACTTGCAGAACTATCAGTAACGATTGTGAATGTTCATCAATTTAAAAAAATGTCAAGTGAGTGAGTCAGAACATCCAGCCAAAGTCATGAAAAATACTCTTCAGCATGAAGACCAACAAAAAATCGTGGAAGTGATGGTTTAGCTTCCACAGAGCCCTGATCTCAAGCATCTGGGATTACAGGAAGAGCCTGAAGGATGTGAGGAAGCCTAAATCCACAGAAGATCTGTGGTTAGTTTCCCAGATGTTTGGAACAACCTACAGTACCAGCCCAGTTCCCTCGACAACGGTGTTTGCGTGAAGCTAGAAGAAATGATGCTATTTTGGAGGTAAAGGATGGTCACACCAAATATTGTGGCCCCAGAGCTGTGGAAAGCACTTCCTTTGCTTGTGGAGCAGGCACCCTCCATCCAGTCCCATTTAAAAACACACCTTTATGGATTGGCCTTCATTTTCCACTAATTAACTGATGTTTAAAGTAGTCGAAGCTCTGCTTTTATGGCCAATGTTAGAATATTTAAAGCCCACAAACTTCCTAATGATCATGATTGGACTTTAAAAGAGACAACTTGATATTATAAAAACACCAGTGGGGGGTAAAGTGGTCTAATACTGCTTCCTTTGTCTTTGCAGGTCTTGTCTAACGTGCCCTCACTGCCATAAACAGAGCAACACCTTTGACCCGTTTTCTTGCATCTCTTTGCCCATTCCCCTACGGCAAACCAGGTGATGTATAAACACACAAGAGGAGCGGTACCATAACATGTATGGTGGGTCATCGGTGCGTTACTCATTCTGACACCCCAACATAAACACGTTCTCCTTTCTTATCCCTTTATTAGTGCTTCACTCTAAAACACACACAGAATCCGCTTCAGGAGGACAAATCCAATGGCTCCATGGTTTAGCAGCAATTAGTGCCTTGAATTATGTAGTAGGATATCATTATAGTTTGTTTGCATCTATAAAGGTTTAGATCGTCCACCAAACACACAACTGATGTGATTTTTCATCAGCTTTCAGTCTTAGTCCCAACAGTTCAAACAGAAGTCTAATGAGCTTTGAAAGAAAAGCGTCTGGACTTCTTTGAGTTGCTTGAAGACGTTTCACCTCTCATCCGAGAGGCTTCTTCAGTTCTAAGGTTAAATGGTGGAGAGTCCCAGATTTAAACCCAGTGGGAGTTTCCCCCCAAGGAGGGAACAAAAGACCCCCCGATGATCTTCTACATAGACACATGAGCCAAGGTGTGAGGTGTTCAAACAGGACTCCTTTCAGACATGAAAAGGGCAGATGCACCACTCCGTGAGACCAGTTTAGAGTCTTTTGTCCTGAAACTGGCTGCAGACGCCTCCAGCTGTTGGCCATGGTCATACCAAAGTGATAAATGCTGGCTGTCAAAAGTCCCTGACCAAACAGTTAAGCCCCCTTCAGACAGGCCATGAAAAACGGAAATATTCCGGACTCTGTCCGTAAGACCTCTGTGTCTGAATACAAACATCCGGATAACGTGTTCCGGAATTTAACCAGACGAAGCCCCTAGTAACAGGTCCGGACTTGTTACGGACAGGGTGGCTGCTTCAGACTGGTGAGGTAGAGTTCCGGACAAGGGGGAGGGGGAGGAGGAGGGGACCGGGGGACGCTGTGCGCACCTAGATAGCTCGCTGCTGTAGCATGTGGCGAACCACGGCAGCTCGCCTCCTACGGTACCGCCTAGACCAGTGGTTCCCAAACTTATTCAGCCGCGCACCCCCTTCTATGTCCCGACCATGTCGACACCCCCTGTCAAGCTAAACAGACAGGGTTAAAAAAAATTCCCCATCACTTTCATTTTTTAAATAGTAATTAATAAACATTCGATACCATTACAATTTCCTTTGATTTCATTTTAAATAAATATTTAGAGTGCCCAGGTAGCACATAAACAATGCAATTTAACGGTTTTCTTAAAGTAGGAACGTTTAACCTGTGCGGCCAGAGCGCTCTCCTTCCTTCTGCTCTGCGTAAACCTGAGCTGATCACCTACTTGTGCGTAATCAAATGTCAATAGGGGACAAGATATAGCCATGAGGTTCACTTTTACCTCAGACCGACTTATTGCTGTTTTATGGTGTGGCTGAATCTGCGATCCGCTGTCATGCGGACTGGAATAACAAATGCTGCAGTAACATGAGATGTGGTCAGGTTCATGAGGAGTCACTGGCTGGAGCGGACCGACTCATCCCAGAAGCTAATATCTTAATTTGACCTTGAATGAAAAATAATCTCTTAAAAGTTGTTATCACGGTGGAGGCAGCGTTCATTTCTGCCTTCAGTCTGACGGCGGGCCGGAGTTAAAGCAGCGTGTGCGCTTATTGAATCTGTGTGCGTGTGTGTGTGTGCGCGCACGGCACAGCCGCTCCAGCCACCGCGTCTCGCGCTGTTTAAACCAACGTTGTAAAATGACTTCTGCCCAGCCCAGATGTGCTCACTTGTGCACCCGTGAGCCGTGGTTCAGCCGGAACGCGTCTGACCTCTTACAGACGCACTCTGAACTTCAGATCTTCAGCGCGCTGTCAATAGCCTGAATGGGAATCATTTCTTGTTATTTAGTTACATCCACAATGTTCTGTGTGTGAGGTTTACAACGTCAGAACACCTGCATGAGACAGGTGTTAATTACAATCTGCCAGAATGACTCGCCACCTTCAGATTCCTCCAACACCGTTAAAAATGATCAAATACGGAACATATCGGCGTGCGCAGGCCAGAGTGCTGAAGCTCGGCACATTGTTATTATGAAGTTAGGGCACATGTGGAGGACACACACACACACACATATACTTGTTTTCAATTACATTTATTGTGCCCACTTACTTTTTCTTTGGCCCACCCACAAATGAGTTTCTACAATAATGGTGACATATGACAGACTTCTCTGAGCTCCGCAGCCATTACACTTTTCACCTCACGCACCCCCTAGCGGCACCCCCCCAGGGGTGCGCGCACCACACTTTGGGAATCCCTGGCCTAGACGCGCGACGGAGCGCATCACACAGCTTCAGTGATTCCTTTAACCATTGAGCTTCATCATCCAGGTCTCTTATGCGTCTTCGTGTGCGCAGAATTATGCTTAAGCGCCTCGTGATTTTTATCTTGAGAGGCGCTATAGAAATGATATTTTCTTCTTCTTTTTCTTCTTAACATGAGTCCGATTCTACCCCCCCACCCCCGCCGCCATCAGACATCTGGAACTTTTCCCTGCTGTGCGAACGCAGCCGAAAGGACAAGTTCCGGTACAAAAGTGGTGTGTCTGAAAACACAGTTCCGGTTAAAAACCAGATTGAATTTTCCGCAAATGTTCCAGAATGTCTATCTGAAAAGGGCTTAAGTGTGTTTTCTATTTTTAACCGTACCAGAAGCTACACGTCAGCAAGGTGCTGCTGTAAGACGGTACGACTTTGACGTGTGAAGAGACACAGACTGAGAGGAAGAGACCAGGGTGGTAATTCTAATCCAACAATAAAGTTACGAACAAATCCAACCTTGGCTTGCTTACTTACTTTGATTCAGGCGTCCTTGCCAGGTGGGCGGGGTCTTGTATGTCACTTGGGCCTAAACCAAATTAGTGTAATTTAATCGATCGCTGATCACCCATAGCATCAAAAATACATCAAGATACTTCCTATTGGAACCTGGCCTTGAAACACATAGTATGCTTTTCACTGCTATTTACCTCTAAAGTAGTCCCTTTATAATTCCTGTGGATACATTTATTGGACTCGATTGAAAGTGTGCACCCACACACCTCATACCATGGCGACATTATTTGTAAAATAACCTAACTTAAAAGCAGCTAAATACTCAGTGAAGAGAGTTTACTGTGCATCCTAACACGTTTACCTGAGTTGGACTCAAGACTTTGACTTACTCTCAGATTTTAATGACTTGGCTCTCTGGGACTGGAACTCAGACTTGGCCCGTAGGACCTATTAACTTGACTCAGGCTTGATGAGTCTTGATTTCTGCTGCAACAGTCGGATGGTAGAGTCAGAATTTGACGTCAACAACATGAACGCATGGATCCATCCTGGCTTGTATCAACGGTTCAGGCTGGTGGTGGTGGTAGTGTAATGGTGTGGGAGACATATTCGGCACACTTTGGGCCCCTTAGTACTAATTGATCATCGTTGCAACGCCACAGCCTACCTGAGTGGTGTTGCTCACCATGTCCATCCCTGTATGACCACAGTGTCCATCTGCTTATGGATACTTCCAGCAGGATAACGCACCATGTCATAAAGCTGGAATCGTCTCAGACTGGTTTCTTAGACATGATAACGAGTTCACTACTCAGATGGCCTCCACAGTCAACAGACCTCCGTCCAATAGAGCATCTTTGGGATGTGGTGGAACGGGAGATCATGGATGTGCAGCCGACAAATCATCAGCAACTGCTGATGCTATCATGTCAGTATGGACCAAAATCTCTGAGGAATGTTTTCAGTACCTTGTTGGATCTATGCCACAAAGGATTAAGGTGGTTCTGAAGGCAAAAGGGGGTCCAACCCGGCATGGACGTAATTTTGGGGGGGACAGGGGGGACATGTCCCCCCCCCACTTTTTCCAAAGTCAAGTTTTGACCCCTGCACTTTTTACCATCCAAAAACAATATTACGCTATATTAAATTGACACTGGTTGAGCTCTAGGACCAAGCAGAAAGCAACCGTTTGTGTTGAAGCCTGTTTCCCCTTAGAACATATTGTAAAGATACCCCCCCCCCCCCCCCCCGTGTCCCCCCCACTTCTAAAGTGAAAATTACGTCCATGCAACCCGGTACTAACAAGGTATGCCCAATAAAGTGGCCAGTGTGTGTATATCTTTTAATAAATTTCAATTAATTATACTTGAAAACCTTTTTTTCTTCCTATTTTTCAGGACAGCACTAGTTCTAATTCTAACATCTTGTTAGTAGATGACTTTAACAGCCTGCGTATTCCCATGAAGGTCCTGCGGCCCCTAATAAAACACAGTAACCAACCCAAGCTCCCATTTGTGAGCTGCAGAGCTACAGCTTCTTCTCTGAACTAGAATTAGATTTTCTTCTTCGTTATCTCCTTAAGCTTTCATCTTTTCTTCTCAGCCACGCAGCAAACAACTAAAAAGACCAACAAATAAGAAAAGAATGTCCATTTAAATTCTACCACATCCAGTGTTTTAATTTGTCTGCATTAGGTGTTCAAAGAACCTTATCTGCAAGCATTCAGATGCCAGTACTCTGCATGATTCCCACTGAGGAAACTCCAAACTCACTTCTGCAGCTGGACTTCTCACTGTGTGCGGTCCAAACCTTTAACTTAATCCGGCACAGAGGGGAATTCATTCTGCTTCAGCTTGGACACAACCAGCCTCATACTGACCTGACACACACACACTCACACACTGCCCTGCTGCAGCAGGATCCCAGCTGAATGCTTGATAAGTCTGAGGCCCTCTGGGGGGCAGCAGGCTGTTGCTGCCAGTGTGGCACGGAGCTGTTGGTGCTGCAGATACCAGCATGGCAGGAACAACACATGTCATCGCATTTCCACCTTCCTTACTCGAATAGGTATTGAAATAGAACATGTTTAAAATATATACACATTATGTAGTATTACATTAGTACGTTAACTTGTACTAAACTGGTATGTTGTGTGTACCGGAAGCATGCAGGTTATTCAAATGTTAGGCTCCTTGGATCAAATATTTGAGTGGATACAACTAATTAGGTTCAATTCAATTCAATTCAAGTTTATTTATAAAGCGCCAAATCACGACAAGAGTCGTCTCAAGGCACTTCACATAATAAACATTCCAATTCACAGTTCATTAAGCCAATCAGAAATAATGTTTCCTATATAAGGAACCCAGCAAATTGCATCAAGTCACTGACTAGTGTCAGTGACTATACAGCAATCCTCATAATAAGCAAGCATGCAGCGACAGTGGAGAGGAAAACTCCCTTTTAACAGGAAGAAACCTCCAGAGAATCCTGGCTCAGTATAAGCAGCCATCCTCCACGACTCACTGGGGATCGAGAAGACAGAGCAGGCAGACAAAGACACACACACACACACACACACACGCACACGCGCGCGCGCACACACACACACACACACACACACACACACACACACAGGTTGTCATGTTTGTAAGCATGCAAAGAATGCTCTGACCTTCCAGTCCAATATTCAGTTAATTCTCATTAAATGCCCTGAAAAGTTACAAGAAACTACAAAATATTTGATGATGCACGAGACGAGATGCAACACAATTTGTTCTAACCGGACATTAGTGGGTCAGAAGGTCTTCGGGCTGCAGGGGAATGATGGATTACGTTTCAGAAAAATGATAATAGGAGGAAGGATTCATCAGAGGAGGGTAGAACAAGAAGAAACCATCAAATTAGCCCCGGCCACATCGAGGCATCAAGGGTAGCATGAAATAAGATGAGATACAATTGAATATGTTATTATTTTAAAAATTAAAGTGAGTGAAAGATAGCTTAACCTCTGGTGGGATGTATAAGTACTACTTGAGTACAGTTCGTAGTTACTCCACCACCTCTAGCTGTCTAGAGTCCATGTGAGGTGAGCTGGGTAGGTCCACTGAAATGCTGCTTGGAAATGACCAAATTCAAGAGACACCAAATATCTTGCAGAAAATATTCAATTAAACTAAAATATAAAAATTAAAATCTGCTTCTGCTGTTTAAGTAAATTACTGCTGACACCGAGAGTTGAACCGGCGCCTCTCAGGACATGGCAAAACGAGATGAACGGCACAGGCTTTAACCACTGGACTACCACCCAGCCAGGCGGGCCCCATATGGATTATGGGCCATTCCCATCTGTACCGGGTCGGCCCGGGCCGGGTAGCGTAGGTTGTTTACATATCTGGGTGGCCTGGTATTTTTCCGGGCCAACCAAGGCTCATTCTCAGCCCTCTTCTTGAGGGGGTCTGCTTCAGGCCAACCAGGGCCAACACACCCACTGCTGACAGCAAATTCACACCTTCCATTAGAGCAAGCCTCTGATTGGTGGGTAGAATCAGCCCACATGGGCTTAAGGCAAGGATGTGTGGAATCAACCGGGCCAGGCTGGGGCCGACTGGGGCTACCCGGCCCTGGCCGACCCGGTACAGATGGGAATGGCCCATTATATACGGGCAAGCAGTATGGATCCCACCGAGGTTTGTCTGTGGTTTCCATGGTGGCCCCACAGGGTTTTGTTCAGAAAGATCTTTGCCCACTCAGATTTTGACGGGCCCTACGTGGGTTTTCAGAGGGTTTAGAGTCTTTGTGGGCAAACCCCTGTGGGGCCACTGTGGAAACTGCACACAAACCCTGGTGGGACCCATACGACATGCCCATTTATAATCCATATGGAGCCCACCTATGTGTGCTGGCTGGGCACAGCCAATAAACGGACTTTCTTATGACTGTTGCAGGCACATTTTGTCAGAGCGGATGGGGGCGGAGCTTCAGTAAAACAGACCGTTTCATTTCTGGGTGTAAATTCAAGCTGTTTCAGCACTAAATGGCATCTCTATAGTTCCATTGGTAATACTTAATCATATGTAATGCCTACCTTTTCTCTCAAAGGTTTATATAGCATGATGTGTGTACAGGGAGTGCAGAATTATTAGGCAAATGAGTATTTTGTCCACATCATCCTCTTCATGCATGTTGTCTTACTCCAAGCTGTATAGGCTCGAAAGCCTACTACCAATTAAGCATATTAGGTGATGTGCATCTCTGTAATGAGAAGGGGTGTGGTCTAATGACATCAACACCCTATATCAGGTGTGCATAATTATTAGGCAACTTCCTTTCCTTTGGCAAAATGGGTCAAAAGAAGGACTTGACAGGCTCAGAAAGGTCAAAAATAGTGAGATATCTTGCAGAGGGATGCAGCTGTCTTATAATTGCAAAGCTTCTGAAGCGTGATCATTGACCAATCAAGCGTTTCATTCAAAATAGTCAACAGGGTCGCAAGAAGCGTGTGGACAACCCAAGGCGCAAAATAACTGCCCATGAACTGAGAAAAGTCAAGCGTGCAGCTGCCAAGATGCCACTTGCCACCAGTTTGGCCATATTTCAGAGCTGCAACATCACTGGAGTGCCCAAAAGCACAAGGTGTGCAATACTCAGAGACATGGCCAAGGTAAGAAAGGCTGAAAGACGACCACCACTGAACAAGACACACAAGCTGAAACGTCAAGACTGGGCCAAGAAGTATCTCCAGACTGATTCTTCTAAGGTTTTATGGACTGATGAAATGAGAGTGAGTCTTGATGGGCCAGATGGATGGGCCCGTGGCTGGACTGGTAAAGGGCAGAGAGCTCCAGTCCCACTCAGACGCCAGCAAGGTGGAGGTGGCGTACTGGTTTGGGCTGGTATCATCAAAGATGAGCTTGTGGGGCCTTTTCGGGTTGAGGATGGAGTCAAGCTCAACTCCCAGTCCTACTGCCAGTTTCTGGAAGACACCTTCTTCAAGCAGTGGTACAGGAAGAAGTCTGCATCCTTCAAGAAAAACATGATGTTCATGCAGGACAATGCTCCATCACACGCGTCCAAGTACTCCACAGCGTGTCTGGCAAGAACGGGTATAAAAGAAGAAAAACTAATGACATGGCCTCCTTGTTCACCTGATCCGAACCCCATTGAGAACCTGCGGTCCATCATCAAATGTGAGATTTACAAGGAGGGAAAACAGTACACCTCTCTGAACAGTGTCTGGGAGGCTGTGGTTGCTGCTGCACGCAATGTTGATGGTGAACAGATCAAAACACTGACAGAATCCATGGATGGCAGGCTTTTGAGTGTCCTTGCAAAGAAAGGTGGCTATGTTGGTCGCCGATTTGTTTTTGTATTGATTTTGAATGTCAGAAATGTACATTTGGGAATGTGGAGATGTTATATTGGTTCCACTGGTAAAAATAAATAATTGAAATGGGTATACATTTGTTTTTTGTTAAGTTCCCTAATAATTATGCACAGTAATAGTCACCTGCACACACAGACACCCCCCTAAAATAGCTAAAACTACAAACAAACTAAAACTTCTTCCAAAAACATTCATCTTTGATATTAATGAGTTTTTTTGGGTTCATTGAGAACATGGTTGTTGTTCAATAATAAAATTATTCCTCAAAAATACAACTTGCCTAATAATTCTGCACTCCCTGTGTATATATATATATATATATATATATATATATATATATATATATATATATATATATATATATATATATATATATAAAGAAACAAGAGTGAACCCAAAAGAGAGCCATGAGGTACCCCAATGAATATATCGATAGGATCTGACATTATTTGGTTTATACAGATACTGAAACTTATTTTAGGAAGCTATGATCTAAACCAGTCTAGAGCAGTCCCATAGATCCCCACTGAGTCATGAATTTTCTTAGTTGGACCCAAACACAGGCGAGCAGGAACAGGAGGCACACTGGCAGGCAAAATAACTGTTTACTATGGCTAGTGGTATATACAGCATGGTGATTCAGCAGGACAAGACGATGATCTGACAGAGTAAATGCATGTGGGTAATCAGAAATCAGGTGAGTAGGATAACAAGTGGCAGGTGAGTTCAATAAGCACGCAACGAGGGGAGACAGGACAACATCTGATAGGGAGAAGATACAGATCCTGGCACAGTAACGTGTAATCTAATTAATTTTTTTTTCATTATCATAACTGTTTTTCCATTACTAATAAGAAAATGCGTGCGTTACTGTAATTCAGCAGTGAAGTGTGTTGAATCATATGGCGTGGTATGGGGGCCTAAATTAAGACTACTGCCCAACAGCAGGAGGCTATATAAATTCTGAAGCAAACTACCGACCTGATTAATGATAAGCTGGCACCGGTAACTGAGAGGCTGGCGCTGCTTACTGAGAAATAGCATCTTTACCGGCGTTATTATTAGATACGCTAGGGACTAGCAGCCCTTGGCTGGTCATTGACTGGTTCACACACTCCTTCTACTGTCTATTAGCATGGATAGGCTAGTGTTAGCCTGGACGGGTTGGTATTAGAATTGGAGAGGCTAGCCATTAGCGTGCCTAGGCTGGCCACTAGCTGGATTTCCTACCCCTTTGATGGACCATTAGTATGGATAGGCTGGCGTTAGCATCGGAGAGGCTAGCCATTAGCGTGCCTAGGCATGCCACTAGCTGACTACTGACTCTCTGAGACATGCTAATGGCTAGCTTCTCTGATGCTAATGCCAGCCTATCCATGCTTAAGGTCCTTCAAGGGAGTAGGAAATCCAGCTAGTGGCATGCCTAGGCACGCTAACGGCTAGCCTCTCCGATGCTAACGCCAGCCTATCCATGCTAATGGTCTGTCGAGAAGGTAGGAAATCCAGCTAGTGGCCAGCCTTGGCACGCTAATGGCTAGCCTCTCCAATGCTAACACCAGCCCGTCCAGGCTAACGCAAGCCTATCCATGCTAACAGACAGCAGAGGGAGTGTGTGAACCAGTCAATGACCAGCCGAGGGCTGCCAGTCCCTAGCGTAACACTGGTAAAGGTGCTATTTCTCAGTAAGCAGCGCCAGCCTCTCAGTTACCGGCGCCAGCTTATCATTAATCAGATCAGTAGTTTGCTTCAGAATTTATATAGCCTCCTGCTGCTGGGCAGTAGTCTTGATTTTGGCCCCCATACCGCACCATAGAATCATCTGCTCAGGAGCTGAAGGGGCAGATGTTTTCATCCAAGCGCATTATGGTCAGTGAGCAGCAAGGATGTCGTGATCCGTAGTTCTGGCTGCAGACCCGGAGACCCACAGATTCACAGCCGCACATTTACATTAATCATTAGTAATTCATCTTAGACTGAGAGACCATTTAAAGTCTCGGGAATTCTGTACAGGCATTTTCTAATTATTAATTATGAATTTTAGTTGACTGAGGTCTTGTTTCATATCACACAGTGACATTTGTAAAGTTTAGATTAGTGTAATGTTTCCTGTTTGAAGTTCCTCCTGTTAAGTGCCCATTTATTTCAATTATTCGGTTTTATAAAAGACACTTGGGCATACACTGTATTATGTTCCAGTCTATTTAGTCATTTATATTTTAATATTGTAGTAATTAGGGATGTGTAATGGTGAAATCCTGGTGATACGATACGATACATATCACGATACAGGGGAGAAAATACAATGTATCGCAATATATTTTGCGATACATTCAGTCAGACGTTATTAGCGATTATTTTTTTTACTGGATTTAGTGTAGGAAAATTCAATAAACAGTCCAAACTGATACGTAACATGTTCAACATGAGGTATCTGAACCATAACAGAGATCTACATTTCAATCATGGAAACAGAACCCACTGTACACTGCTGCCAACTAGTGGTCGGTTTTGTTATTGCACCAAAGAAAATACTCAAATGTTTGCATGTAAATTCTTCCAAAAATTAGATACACGGTTTTTGAGTATCGAAACAATATCACAGGAAAAATATCACAATACATATATATTGATTTTTTTCTGGCAACCCTAGTAGTAATTTATAGTAAATGTAGTAAGATTGTGTGGTGAAGCACTTTACGGGGTTGTAGAAACCTATGAAGGTGCTCTACAAATACAGGCCATTTATCATTTAACATAGTAAGTTCTATTTAGAGGTGATCCTGTTTTTCTTGCATAGTTCTATAAAAAGTAATGCAGTAGTTATTTTTCTTGGTAGTTATTTAGTTTTATAATACTGTAATAAGGCACTAAGTAAGTTGCTCTTTTGATGAAGTCTTTAGTAATTATTACTAACAACTTTTTTCAAAGTAACTTTCCCAGCACTGCTGACAGTAAAGTGATTGCTAGATCAGGATTCACACACACACAACTTTAAACAGTCATCTTTAGGTTTTGTTCATTTTAAGGAATTCGTTCAAAAAGAGCTTTCATTTAGGATGTACAGAAAAACAACTGATTAAAGCAGTCAAATAAATAAAACAACAACCACAGTAAAAACAGTCATAAACTTCACAGGAAGTCATTTTTCAAACGTTTATTAAAAACTAAACAGCCAATCAAATGGTTGATGTTTTACTGTCTGATGTATTCTGGTGTCGAGGAGTTCTGCTTCATCATTTCACAAACGTGATCTCTGTTTCCTCTCTCTGCAACACACACACACACACACACACACACACTTACACACAGACACACACACACACACACACGCACACACACACACACACACACACACACACACACACACACACACACACACGCACACGCTCACACACATATGTCAGTGAGCCAGTGTGGCAGGGAGCATATTGGGTGTTTACTATGCAAACATAGACGATCAGAATTTCTAAACAGTTCACTCTGGCTTGTCATTTATCTTACTCATGCTGTATTTCTGGGCTGCGCAGTGGCGCAGTGGTTAGTGCTGTTGCCTTGCAGCAACCTGGGTTCGCTTCCCAGCCTGGGATCTTTCTGCATGGAGTTGGCATGTTCTCCCTGTGCATGCGTGGGTTCTCTCCGGGTACTCCGGCTTCCTCCCACAGTCCAAAATCATGACTGTTAGGATGATTGGTCTGCCTAAATTGTCCTTAGGTGTGTGTGTGTGCATGATTGTTTGTCCTGTGTGTCTCTGTGTTGCCCTGCGATGGACTGGCTCTCTGCCTGGTTGCCCGTTGACCGCTGGAGATGCCCCCCCCCCCCAACATGCAACTCTACATGGACAAAGCAGGTTCAGACAATGGATGGATGGATGCTGTATTTCTGCCCCTATACACACGCACACACACGCACGCACACTTTCTATCTGCCTAATCAGTCCTTCCTTGTACTCTGCCTGCAGGGCGGTGTGTGTGACGTTGGTGTTTTGCTCTAAGGGTCAGAAGTATCTACGGGTGGGGCTCGCTGTCCCTTTGTTTGGGTCTGTATCCAGTCTGAGATCAATGGTAGCAGCGGAGGGTAACATCTCCCCTAATCAGGTAAATCTATGCATAAGTGCACACACACACACACACACACACACACACACACACACACACACACACACACACGTACATTTGTATTTATATGTCTGTGTGGACCTCCATTCATTTTAGTGACTCCACTGTGCCTAATCCATACCCTAACCCAAACCCTAACCCTAACCCCAATCCAAACCCTAACCCTAACCAATGGGGTTCTTTTCCTGTCCTTACCCTAAACTAAAAGCTAATTCACACCATACCTCTAAAACCAAGTTTTAGGGTGCTTCGCATTGTGCGGACCAGCAAAATGTCCCCACAGTCTAAAAATGTCCCCACAGTCTAAAAATGTCCCCACAGTCTAAAAATGTCCCCACAGTCTAAAAATGTCCACACATTGCAGGTTATGTTTCTCAGGTTTCTCTACCTGTGTCGTACAACTGCTCGTCTCTGTGGGAATGATCTTAAAGGGATAAACTCAATTTTCCAACGTCTGGTTCAGGTTCAAGTTTATGAACAGGTAGTATTTTTGTTTTTTCACATGGCTCTTAGACGGACCTCAGTTTGGAGAAATAAACAATAGTTCTGACTGGATTCATGCGATAACTGCTCATCTCAGCAGTGCTAATATAACTCCGTTCTCAAAAGCATCAGTAGAATCTGGATTAAATGTTTTTTTTACTAAAATTTCATGGTGATGGGCAGTGCATGTAGTTGAATGTGGAAGAATATCTGGATTTTTCTGCAGGGAAAAGGATGTCGTGTGTAATTTACCGCAGTACCGACATCTGTAAAATCATCTAGTGTAGAGTTCACCGACGAGAAGAAGACCATCCTAATCCAGATGATGAATGGTGCTGGATTCTCTGGATTTATTTAACAGGAGCAAACGCATCAGTCACGTCTGGAAGCTTTTTTAAACGGAATGAGGACACAGGTGAAGGACGGGTGGGAATCAGTCGATTTACAGCAGGCCATTAAGACCAGATGTTCTCTTCTGTGGTGCTAAAATACAACTTTCTTCATTTCAGAAAACATGAGTTGACGTTTGGTTGACTTTTTTTTTAACAAAGTCTAAAACCTGGTGTTAGAACGGTTCTAATAATAATAATAATAATAATACATTTTATTTAAAAGCGCCTTTCAGGACACCCAAGGTCACTTTACAGAAAACGCGTAGTAAAATACAATAAAACAATAATAAAACCCAAAGAAGAAAAAACAAAGAGAGAAACAGTTCAATAAAATCAGAGGTTGTAGGCAGATTTAAACGTGTGTTTTGAGTTTTGTTTTGAAAAGGGTAAAACTGTCGATGTTCCTGATGTCTGGGGGAAGTGAGTTCCAGAGACGGGGAGCAGAGCGGCTGAAAGCTCTGCTCCCCATGGTAGCGAGACGGGCAGAAGGAACCGCAAGATGGATGGAAGAAGAAGATCTGAGTGAACGGGACGGGGTGTGAATACTTATAAGGTCTGAGATATATGGAGGAGAGAGGTTGTGGATTGCTTTGAAGGTGTGAAGGAGAATTTTGAAGATGGACCTGAATTTAACTGGGAGCCAGTGAAGCTGCTGGAGAACCGGGGTGATGTGGTGAAAGGAAGGGGTCCTGGTGATAATACGGGCTGCTGAATTCTGGACCAGTTGCAGTTTATGAAGGAGTTTGTTGGGAAGACCATAAAGAAGTGAATTGCAATAGTCGATACGGGAGGTGACGAGGCTGTGGACGAGAATGGCGGCAGTGTGAGGGGTCAGTGAGGGACGGAGACGGTTTATGGAACGTAGATGGAAGTATGCTGACCGAATTAAGTTATTAATGTAGTGAGTTCTCTCTGTGGTCCAGGTCATCCTATCTGAGCTGTACTCCACTGGCTTCCAGCGTTCATTCTGGGATGACGACGACTTGACTGCCATTGCCGACGGCGATGTCGTCTACGCCTTTCAGGCTCCTCCCCTCTCTGGTCGTGGGGGCTCCTTGTCTCACTCAGGTAACTATGGCAACCGTGGCTGTGGCATATGCTCAGTACTTGCTGGATTTGTGCACCTGTTTGCTACCTCAGCTCCTGTTATTTATTTTCTCGTCTCTTCTAAGTAATTAACTGTGTTCATGCTGCATCTTGTAGTTTGACACACGCGTGCAGACCAGCCACTGGTTTGTTCTGATTTGATTTATAAGAAGCTGGCACATCTAGAGCAAACATCTAAACAGGAAGTGAAGGTTTCCAGACACAGATGGTCCTTTGAACATGCTTTAGACCAGTTGGATAGTTTCATACGGGTCACGGTATGAATGGTCAGTTCTGTTCAGTTCACTTTATTTCAAACATATACATTCACCAACATTTCATAAAATCATTCCATACAGTTGTTTGAAAAGGAGTAGGGTGAAGTGTGTACTTATTTAGCCCTACCCCCTCAGGTTTACATCCTCATCAAAATTTAAACAACAAAACATTTACAATGCCTTAAAAAAACACACACAAAACAAAAAAAAAATAACCATTTACTTATTTCAATTGGGAGCATCCCTTTCCTTGCCTTATATATTATTTGCACTGTTTTA